>NC_142774.1:29637500-29937500 GCF_988280905.1 Pimephales promelas
AACATCAGGTGTCTTCAATGTTGGCAATATAAAATAAAGAGTTCTTAATCTTTGACGTCTTTCAGTTAGTGAGATATTTTTGTAAAATTTCTTGGTGTAAACTTTACTCATTTTAAATGGTTAACTTTTAAGGAATAATTTGATTAATTCTTACCAACACATTCTCACCCCAAGGCGTCACCTTTGACCATGCTTCAATATTTGACGTTTTAGGCGCCCTTTAGCGTCAGTTAGATGACGCCGTAGGATCGCGTCATGTAAGTGACGCTAAAGGGCGCCTAAAACGTCAAATATTGAAGCATGGTCAAAAAGCGTCAGTTAGAGGACGCGGTTAGGTTTAGGTATGGGGTGGGGGTAGAGTACACGCGATCCTAGGGCGTCATCTAAAAGGGCGCCTAAAGCGTCAGATATTGAAGCATGGTCAAATGCTTCCCAAGGCGTCAGTTAGGTGACGCCTTGGGAGTGAGAATGGGCTGTTCTTACTCAATTATAATTTGTTAAATTTAATTAATAATATTGCTGGTAATCTGTTGCCACAATTTTATTGATTAGATAAAGCATATTCATTTTTACAGTGTGTTAACCCTCTGTTGATGAGTAACAATCACATTTTTTTGACTTTGTAAACATATGATGCATAAGATAATAATAATAGGTCCAATAATGACTTATTATTAACGTTTGAAAAGGTTTAAAGTTCTAAATTAAATATGTTATGCATTTTTTAAAGATCTTTGTTGCCTTGATGCATTATTGTGTTCCAGTGTAATGGATATTAATCTAATGAAGAATGCCATGATTGTTAATCAGATGTTTTTAAATATCTACATTTAGTTACTTAACATTTAATCAAAAAAAGGCCATTTTCATTTGGTTTCTGTCATGTAGCTGATAGTTTTTTTGTATTCATCACTGGCAAAGTCTTTGATTAATTTCTTTCCATTGTCACATAGTGTTGCCCCCAGGAAAAGGAGTCGCTAAATATTACATTTCAAAAATTGTTTTTATAATAAACTCTCTAACATTATATAAATGGGTTCTATTTTATGCAACAACTTTTATTTAAACATTGCCTGCAGTTAAAGGCAATTCTCCAAAAAGTATTATGAAACTGTCCACACTGCACACCTGTACTGAGCAAGTGAATTATGCATCTCTCCATTACGTCTTAAGGGCACTGATTAAATTTCTGTGGAGGAAAAGTCGGTAGAATGCACTTTCCTTGAAGAAACCCTATCTTTCTATGCTCTGATTACTTTGTCTGATTACTGGCTCGCTGGATCGGAGCGTATGTGCGGTTACTTATTAGGCTGAAGCTGATTAATGAATTCAAATGAGTGATTCTACCACTCCAGTTCATCCTAGGCATTTTAGGTCAACCAAAGACAATAAGTTGATGAGCTTAAGTGTGTGCAATGCGATCTCTATTGAAGTTGGCGAAGACAGTTTGTAAGAGTGGCAATGAATCTTATGTGTATGTGTGTGTTTTATGGAAGCTTCTAGTGCCATAAGTATCCAGGCACAGCATCTGGATTTAGTGCAGGCCACAGAACTTATGCCAATCCTAATCTTGGCAGAAATAGCCATTCATAGTGGCTGATGCTGGCACCACGAGTTCTCAACCCTCGTGCGCTAAGTGTATGCTAGAAAACTGGCAAGAAAAATGATGCAGAAATATATTTTTAAAAATATATATATATACCAGTATATACTGTTTATATACTTAATACTGTTTATATACAGTATATATAATTTATAAATAATTATATTTTATAAAAGTTATCCAGTGTTGTGGAATAACAACAAATAAATGTGTTAAGCTGTCATTTATTGAAGCAGTATATATACAAATATGAACTGTATGTTTTAATTCCTGTCTTTGGGGGTTGGTCTTGGTTTAGTAAAAAATTGTTAATGTTATATAAAAAAACGTATTAATTTAATAAATACGCTGCCTTAATAAATTATGATGTTAGCATATTTTAAAATGTTGTTTTCATTTATTCAGCAATACTCTTGATAGGCTTCAGTGTGGCCAATGCAACTCTCACATTTCAAATAAAGCTTTATGGCCTTGATTTGTTCCATTAAAATTACGATCAAATCACATTTATATATTAGTATTTAGTCAGTTCAGGCAATTGAATTGTTATAATATAATATAAATTAATGATATTCAATTTTAATGAGATGTTCAAACTTCATATTTCACACCTTGTGAAAAACTGTTGTGATAAATGTAAACATTTTGCAGTGTGTCAGGTAGGACAGATTCCCAGATTGACATTTGTTAAGGCCAAACTTCATCAACACCCTAACTATAACCAACCAGCTCTTGAGTGAGAGTCAAATGACTGTTTGATAAAATGCTCCGAAATGTACCTTTTAATGTGCCAACAAGAATATCCACAGAGGGTTTGGTCATAATAAAACAAAATCTTACAAATAATCTGTTTTAGACTTTTATGAGAGTGTACAATGAATCGCCAAGCTGACGTGAAGCATCAGAACTTTGATGCCATTATGAAGCTGCTTCTTTGGCTTATTAATGCATTAATGATTCATATGCACTCTTTTGAAGTGTGTTCAGTAAACGTAAGGAATCGATTTAAGACAGAGCTGTTTAAAACCTAACCTTTAAATAATTAATTTCGCTCTGTTTGTTGCATTTTAATCAAGAGGTCTCTGACAGTGGTGGGAAGTGCAGACTATAAACTATAGAAATGAGCTGAGGAAGTTTCAGTACAACTTTTGCGACATGTTTGTATCATGTCTTGATATTTTAGATTTGAGTTTTGGAAGACTAGTGCGATTTATGCGTGTACCTGCTTGTGCGCGCATGTCACGGCTTGCTGAAATAACGGGAAACTTTGTGTCTGTAAAAATATCCTAGAATAGCTATGTCTCTCTCTCTTTTCCTTCTGTCATCCATTTAAGGTTCACTCTCTCCTCTCATCCTGTCATTCCCCTCCCATCTCTCCTGCACTCTGGTTTGGCGTTGTTATTTTATGATGTCAGATTCCCAACATCCCAGATTCCCACATCAATATTAAATGTGTTGTCTCTCATTCTTTTATTTGCACTCTTCTCTCTCGCACTCCTGTAACAGTATTCGTCCCATCTACCTTTCACTGTTGTCTTATATGTGTTCTTTATATAAAGAGGAGAGAAGGGTTAGATGAGGTAAAGTTTGTTTGTCTCCCATACAAGGAAACTTGGAGAGAGGAAAAGTATAGAGTTACTTTTTTCCAGGCAACTGTATAATTGGATCAAATGTGACTGAGTATATGACAGAAAGCCAGAAACTAATGTTTTTCTTTTGTTTGTTTGTTTGTTTGTTTTAAAGGTAATTCACTGACTGTTGTGTTGTGGTGCATTAAAATCTTCCTAGGAAGTTCATAGTTAAGTTGGAAAGTCGTGTTTACTACGTCAGTTATGTTCAAGTCACTTTCGTTGGAGCAAGATGGCAGTGTACTTCTTATTTAACTACACAAAGATACATTAAGGTTTCTCAACTTCTAAAATTTTTAAATAATTCATGAAGCCCCTGCTAAATACCTAAGTATTCCACCACATTTCTTACTGACCCCAGGCAAGTCATGCCTCTCGGCCGCCATCTTGGCAACGCCTCCAGGCAGCTATTTCGGGCTAACAAGACCAGACTCGTATCTAAATGAATGGGAACTTCCGGGAGACTTGGGATGTCTGATGTTTACACAACTAACACATATCAAATCTCCCACCTTTTCAAACAGTAACATATATTTTCCGCTGTCGCAAACCTCAACTGTGTGCATGCGTCGGTGGATATTCTTAAATATTTCCCAGCTTGACATCAAAAGCAGACGATTGGCTTTCCAGCGGGAGGGGCAGGACATTTGCATACAACCGCCATCTTTGACGTTACGGGTTTTCCCTATATAGTTGTATCAAGGATTGAGGAAGTGGCTTGTCTCTATATAAATAGGCTCTGCCCCAACTCGTAAAGATCAGGGGCCTCATTTATAACCATTGCATACGATTAAAACAGGCCCTGAAAGAGGCGTACACCACTTCCGATGAGTTGTGATTAATGTAAACAAACTTGATGGGAATGTTTTTTAGTAAGGACACTTTTAGTAAGGATCCTACACACAGTTTTATAAATGAGACCCCAGGGCTTAAAGAAAATCCAGAGCTTCCCACTCATATTTACGAGTACGACATTGTGGTGGCATTCATATATGTGTTAAACTTGTAAATATACAATCTTTCTGACTTGCTCGATTTATATGGATTGTTTTTATGATCTCTTAATGAACATTTTTAAGCATCATATTGGTAGTCGTGTCAATGGAGGGATAGAAATCTCTTTGATTCATTTAAAATATCTTTGTTTGTGTTTGAAGATGAATGAAAGTCTAATGGTTTGGCACGACATGTGGGCAAGTGAAGTTGTTCCAGTTTTGGATTAACATGTACTCATAATTTATGATAAAAACATAATCAACCACATAAAATACCACTGCAAATACCAAAAGTCAAAAATCTTTTAAATTCCGAACATCATAAAAGAAAATGTTTCAATAAAAACATAACTGGACTAAAATCTTTGCCACAATAAAAAAAAAAAAAACACTCCTTTATGTTGTTCTAATCATTACAAATGTCATTAACAGAGCCATTATTGCAATAAATTGGTTTTAATTCAAATATATTGCTGGAACCACTCAAAAGTCATTAAATGTAAAGATTTGTAATTACTTTAGCCAGTGTAATACATTTTTTACTAACAGCCCTTTTGACATGTGCTTAACACTGATAGATACTTCCTGTTTATATTATCAAATGACAAAAACATGTGCAGTTACCTAGATACAAGAGGTGGACTAATGTACTCACAGGTTCACTTTCCCTCTCTCCCTTCCCTTTTTTTCCTCCACGCTGAGCCATAAGCCATCAAACATGAGGCCGTATCTCCCGCAAGACACATAACACACTCCACTCATTATTCAGAAAGGCATCGCATCAAAAGCCTCAGTTTTAGAAATATCACATTACGACATGAACATTGAATTAGATGACAGTTGCTTGTGAGGCCAGATCATTTTAAATTAATGAGCGCTCGATCAAAATGCCACTTTATTAGGTTAAAATGCAAAGCGCACATAGACTGGTGCACCCTCACGTGGGTGAGCTGATTCGATTACCATGAGGCGAGTACCTGAGCAGATTTTTTTGCAGTTGTTTAGTTGAATGTAAATAGAATTAATTACCAAAATGTCATCAGGGATAACTGCCACGCTCTCACTGGAGGATAAAATCAAATATATTACACCTGTCTCCTGGGTCCCGTCTGTGTGTGTCTGCCTGTGTGCCGGAGTGTGTGTCAGCATATCTTCCCGAGCTCTGTGAGTAATGACTTGATGACACCGTCTAAGTCAGCCAACACGCCCCTTCCTGCCTTCTGCGATATTACCATATATCCTACAAAACAGTGACACACACGCTCACACTCGCTGTCAGTTTGTCAGACAGATATTGATTGTATTTGCATGGTGTCTTAGGCTAGAAATATATGAGACTGTTTTCTTGGAACTGCTGCAATGAGGCACCTGCCAAACCCAAATGCCATTTCTCATCCTTGAGAGATCGATCACATCCTTAAACGCATATACACAGGCCACGCGCCCATATACTACTTCATAATGTTAATGCAAAATAGTTCAATATTGTGATGTGTATTATTGTTGATTGACATCATGTGGACAAATCTAACGTTTGACATTTTTACTTTTTCAGGCTCTTCTGGAAACACAGAACATGTTGAGGTCTTATGTCTCCAACTTCACCTTTAACCTGGGATTTTCTGGGAAATTCTTCCACACAGGTAATTGTGTAGCCTATGTGTGTCTGTGTTAAAACATAAAGGGGAAAACTAATATAACAAACAAGCATGATTAATTCTGTAATATTCTGATTGGCATGGTAACAGAACTCTGCCATAGCAACATTGAAGTTTCTCTAGTTCATCAATACTTGGGCAATGCATTGTTTGGGCTGTGGTAGAAATGGCTATCATTCTTCCATGATGCCATTAGACACTGTTTTGACAAAGTTTTAAAAATTTAGGATGTTTTTATCCTCAATTAATGAATGTTTATTTTCTAAAAGTCCACAGTCCCAAAAGAAATACTCAATTTGCTAATGAGCTAATGTTTGTTTGTGTAGGTACACGGGAGGAAGATGATGGAGATGATCTGTTGTTGAAATATGTTGATGAGTTCTGGTGGTTTCCTCATATGTGGAGTCATATGCAGCCTCATCTCTTCCACAACGAATCCTCTCTGACAGAACAAATGATCTTGAACAAAGACTTTGCTTTGGTGAGAAAAACTACACTTTTTCCTTGCCCTTAAGGCCAATTTATACTTCTGTGTAGGGTGCGCGCAGTGGGTACGGCGTAGCATACGCAGAGATGCGTCCCATACCGCGTACCCTTCGCCGTAGCCTGACGCGCACCTCAAAAATGTAACTACACGTCGCGACGACGCGGACCGCAAGATCGGTGATTGGTCGGCTTGGTAGCATCGCATTTCCTCCTACACATTTACGTACGTACCTTCTCACGCATTTCCACACGTACCATCTCCTCCGACGTCTTCTCTCATTTCTACCTTTCAGTTTTAGTAATTTCACTAAAATTAACTGTTTTTCCACCTCAATAAGCTCCAACTCCAACATGATCCGCTCACTTTCAGGCTTGTAGTAACCTAACCGCAACTCGAGAAATCTAAACAGTGGAACATTAAAACCCTCCGCCGCCAACTAGCGTTTCGGAGCAGTACTGCAGAGCAACCAAGACCTGAACGCAGAAGTATAAATGCTCACACTACGGCGTACCCTCGACGCAGAAGTATAAATTGGCCTTTACACAATTGCTGAACAAAACCATCATCCATGTATTATCATATCCAGTGAAAAATACTCATTTGCCTTAGGAACCATTAGCCCGACAGAGCCCGAATCATGTGTCATTTACTGAGAGAAAATGAACACTAATTATGCATGTTTTACAGGTGCTTTGAGACTTCAGTTGTTCCTCAGATAGAGAAGTGCCTCTTATGATTTTCACAAAATCATTTAAACCTACACATAAACAGGGAAGAGTGTGAGCGTGTGTGTGTGTGTGCTCTCACTTAGTTATCTCTCAGTAACACTCCTGCATATATTTGTCCCCCACTTTTTCTGTGAACCAGCACTCTCATGCCACACTCAAAGACACTTTTACGGCAGAATGTAATACTCTGACACATATATTTACCCTTCATGTATTACAGAGTGACATGCATACTGTAAATGGCTGAGAGCAACCCAGTGCAAATCCGGCTCATTCCATTTCCTGATCCCTTCTACTCTTCTGCTCCTTATCTTTCCCTGTATGCCTTTCCCTGTCTGTAAAAAAGGCCAGATATATGTTCACTTAGAAATCTGAATGTTTCTGTCATGTCTTATAGGGCATTTCTCATGTGTGTGTGTATAATATATATATATATATATATATATATATATATATATATATATATATATACTGTATATATATAATGAGAAATGCCCTATAAGACATGACAAAAACATTCAGATTTCTAAGTGAATGTCAAAGAAAAATAATCTAGCTGTAAGCTGGCTCACTAAGGGGTGATCATTGGCATTCCTCATTATCACACAGCATGTTTTATTTAGTTATGAGCTGTTTAGAAGCCAAACACTGCAGCTGAACTCGAGAGGATATCTTCATGATCCAGTGAACAAGTAAACTATCCACCCATTGTGCTGTGCAGTGACACTTATGCACATTTGATGCAATTTGGTCAGTTCTTTGTTTTTCTTTTTGCTCTCAGAAGTACACTTTGTATATTACTGCAAGAAATGTTTTAAAACATATACACTATATGGATAACAGTATTGGGAAATCCTCTTAATTATTTAATTCAGACCCATTGCCACAGGTTTTCACAGCCATACAGTCTGCATTTGTTAACATTTGGGAAAAAATGGGTAATTCTGAAGAGCTCAGTGAACTCAAGCATGGTAACTTGACAGGATGCCACCTTTGCAGTTCGAGAAATGTAATCCATTCTATATATTCCATGGTCAACTCTTAGTGGTATTATTGGAAAGTGGAAGCATTTAGGAACTAAGTGGGGTCCCCGAGTGCTGAGATGCATGGTGTGTAATAGTCGCCAACACTTACAACGTTGATTCCATAGCTGAAGAGTTCCAACTTTCCACTGGTATAAATATCAGCACAAAATCTGTGTGGCAGGAGCTTCATGGAATGGGTTTCCATAGCCAAGCAGCTGCATGCAAGCCTCCCATCACCAAGTACAATGCCAAGCATTGAATGGGTGGAGTAAAGCACGCCACCACTGGACTCGGGAGCAGTGAAAACGTGTTTGTGCGAAAACTAGATTGACGGATCACACTTCTCTGTTTGACAATCTGATTGGGAATCTGAGTTTGGTGGATGCCAGGAGAACATTGCATACCTGACTGCATTGTGCCAACTGTAAATTTTGGTGGTGAAGGGATAATGGGAAGGGCCTGTTAAATTTTGACAATGCTATGCTTCCAACTTAGTAGGAACAGTTTTGGGAAAGCCCTTTTCTATTCCAGCATGACTGTGCACAAAACAAGGTCCATAATGACATGGCTGGAAGAGTTTAGTGTGGAAGAACTTGACTGTCCTACATTGAGCCCTGACTTCCACCACATCATCATACGCCTTTTGGATGAGCCGAAATGGAAATTGCAAGCCATGCCTTCTCATCCAACATCAGTGCCTGATCTCACAAATGCTCTACTGGATGATTGGGGCACAAAATTCCCACACAAACACTCCAAAATATTTTGGAAAGCCTTCAGAGAAGAGTGGAAGCTGTTCTTGCTGAAATAGGGGGACCAACACCATATTAATGTATATGTATTTAGAATATGATGCCACCCCTGTTGGTGAAATGGTGAGATGTCCCAGTACCTTTGTCCTTATAGTGTATATATAAAAGTATATGCACAGCAAGGTATTGTAGATGGTTGTGTGCTCACTAGCTGTCTAGGCTTCATCTGTACTGTCAAATTGTATGTTAAAATCGCACGTTATTAGCAAAATTTTAGAAAAACAGCCATGTGATGTGAACAGTGGAATGAGTGATAAACAACAGAGCGTAAAGTGCCCCTGCTGGAAGTCACAAACAGGCACAGATCCTGTCTGAAAGCAGAACCGCCAGCTAAATTATAATTTGAGTCATGCGCCACGGCTTGAGCAGTTTAGCTAATAGTTTTTTATGCAAATGCAGTTTGCATTAAAATGTGACTAAAATTATGTTTTAACTAAGCTCTTTTGAAAACAATAGTCTGGTTTATCTGTATTATTATTATATCTGTTGTTTATCCCTCCTCACCCCTATTATCGTTTTCAATATTGTCTTTATCTTTAAAGAGGCCTTCATATTACAATGAACTTTGAGTGGCTTTCAGTGTGTTCATCCATCTAAGGAATTGAAATATTAGAACTCAAGTAGCCTAATATCTCTTTCAGTGAGGGTATGCTTGTGTTTAACTGTTTGGCAAGACACTACCATTTTAAACACTATATCACAGTTTCTGCATTACATTGTTTGCTTTAAATCTGAGGCAATAATCATTCACATTCTCCTAAAAGTTCTTCTACAATGCTGAATTACAGCTTCAGTGATTCGAAAGTGAACCTGATTTTTTTTTTAAATATTGACAGATTCAAACTTTAGCTCAGAAGATAAGTCTCTGGTGCTGTTGTACGTCTTTTTATATCAAAGTATTTAATTAAACAATTCTGTTCATCACTTTTTTGTTGTATTTAGTGTGAGGATGCTCATATTTTTTAAACGCAACGTCATCTCTTCTCTTCTCTGATGATGTGTTTACTGGCGCAAGGGTGGGACATCATGTCACTCACATTAGATCAGAGCAATAGCAAACCACAGCCATCCAATGATCCAATCAATTCCTGATGGACAAAATCAAGGCCTGGATTACAAATTTTCTTGTACATGAAGCTGTTTCACTTACAAATATACTTCACAATAAGGAAGAAAAGACTTTTTTCAATTTTAAACATGATTCATTTATTCAAAAAGCATGATTATTTTTGTCGCAGACCCCTAATTTCAATTTTAAAATGAAAAAAAAAAATCAGTTTATTATTGATGATCTATATAAAAAGTAATATATAAAAGTAAAATAAACAGGTAATAGGGAAATACTGTTGTGATTAAAGGATTTATTTACTTCATCGGTATAGCTCATGATGCTAGACTTTTAAAGCAGCTTCACCAACACCGGTTTTGTGTCTCTATATGTTCAGGTTTTGCCTACATTAAGAGTACCAATGTTCCGAAGAGAAATATGCAGAAATTATGATGGTTTGGGCAAGAAAATATAACATATAACAAATATAAACATGTATGTCTGTGACAGATTTCTTCTGTATTGTGACGTGCATCCGAGTGAAAAAAACTATTGAAGAAAAGAAATGTATACGGTGGGGTCTTGGTTAAATTCATTGGTTGTTGATGAAATGTAACATAAAAATCAAACCATTAGAATTGATAAAATGAATTAAAATGAGTTTCCTTTATACAATTTTAGAGCTGACATTAGGATCTGCTCAAAATCTGTGGCAAACAACAAATAGCAAACTTCAAAACTCCCTTCAAAAACTCCTACATGAGTGGCCCAGGTCAAGCAGTTAGCATGCGCTTGACTCTGGGGCTGAGTTAAACAGACTAGTGTCTGTCAGCTCAGAGGGCAGAGACTGTGAGAGTCAAGCTGACAGAGAATTTTAATGGGCCAGGAGCAGAAGTTTGATAATCTAGAGAAGACAGCTTTCATTTGCCTTTGTTGGTTTGGGGGCTTGATTAAATCAGAGCTGTGCAGCTAAGCTAACAGACAAGTGTACGAGAGGATGGAGGATGTGGGTGGTTTTCTCTCTGTGTGTGTGCGCGTGTGTGTACAAAATCTCTTGAGGGAAATTTTATGGATTGCTAGATCCTCATGATATGGAAGTTAAATCTGAAATTTCACCTCAAAATACAGTTATCGACTCAGCTGTTCTTTAGATGTCTATTATCTCACCTATCTGATTTTAATTAGTAAGCCTAGAGAAATTTAAAAATGACAATGGATTTTTCATAAAAATCATAAAGTCTTGAATCAATAGCGCTGAGGTAGCCCTGTGCAAGATAAGTGTGTATGTTGTGTGTTAAGGATTACGCCAGCTATATAAATGTGTGTCTATTTCTGAATAAAGGGATTTTTTGTTATTTTTTCTTCTCAAGCACTCAACAGATTTTAACTAAACATCAAATGCCACCTGTCATCTAAATCATTTTTTTTGTGTCATTTAGATAGTACATATTATTAGAATGATTTCTGAAGGATCATGTGACACTGAAGACTGGAGTTATGGCTACACTTGTGTATACACTGTAGCGATACACTTCTAAGTAGGCTACATCTGTACTCTGGACCATCCCTGTTTATGTGCGTTTATGTTGTATTATGTTTGAATATGTGCTTGACATCCAAATATACATTATAGTATTTATTGGTGTGTATTTGTCATTACAGGAGCATGGTATTCCAGTAGATCAAGGATATGCCGTGGCCCCTCATCATTCTGGTGTTTATCCAGTCCATATTCAGCTGTATGAGGCTTGGAAGAAAGCATGGGGGATACGAGTGACCAGTACTGAGGAATACCCACACCTCAAACCTGCCCGCCACCGCAAGGGATTCATTCATAACAACATCATGGTACGGTTCATCACATAGAGGACACTTTTTTCTACACAGTTAGTGCAGTGAAAAATGCAGTGAGACCTGCTAGAGACTGCCAAAATAGAAGCAACAGCTAGCATAGCAAATCAATGAAACACACACACACACACACACTTAATTAATGATGACACACTGGGACTCAGATGAAATAGCCCATAGTGCATTCACCACAGGCAAATCTATTAGTGGTACACATACAGAGAGTTTGACTAGATGTCCCTAACTGCAGCATTCAATCAATTTTTTAAATAGCTTTCTGCTGTCTCTGTCCCTCATTTGTGGTCCAAGGCTTTCTGGTCATCTGAAGATTCCTCATAAAAGCATAGTTCACCTTAAAAAAAAAGTTACAGTCCTGCATGTGGGCGGATACCCCGACAGGTGAACCGCTAATATTTAGTGTAGCGTGGTATAAAGTTTTGCACCATTGAGAAGTATAGCCAATCACTCTGACAGCTTCAGTGATTAAATAGGGATCATTCTTTGCTCGTTTTCTGTATATAGTCAATTCACAATTTGAATACGTTTTATTTTTCATGCTGCTAAGAGGACCAATTGCAATGTTTTTAGTCATACATATACATTTGGAACAAGGAATGAGGTACAGTAGATGATAAAATACAGAAGTAAAATTTTGCATATACAACATCTCTTGAATTCATTTTATTTTGTCTTACCTAACTGGCAAATCTGGATTTTTTTTTTAGGTCAAAGCATAAACTTTTTTAAATTTATTTCGATTTATGCTTGGAATAAGAAAAGGCTATTTGCCAATGGGTTAAAAAAAATTGGCAATTTTAAGCTCTTTAGATGTTTTAATGGAGGAAAGAAATAACAGAAAATGATTTCTTAAAGTGGAGAGCAATCTCTTTCATAACTTTTATGAAACAGTAATAATTAGTGCACACAATTATTTGATTCTTATGAACACTTGTGACTTTTAAATTTTTTTTATTTCAGAGAAATAAATTAGAGTACTCTCTTTTGATAGAACACCAGCCCACTACAGCGTGTTCTTTTCTTTGTTCTTTCTAGTGAATTGGAGATGTGTCACTTTCTCTCCTTCACAATACAAAACAAGCGTTGGCAGGCCTAACTCAAATCAGTGTTCTTTCACATGTAATTTAGCTGTCATCATCTTTAGCTTTTTAAGAGTGTTTTGAATCTAGCCAAAAGCAGATATTTTAGAACAGGTGTAAGTGAGCGCAAATCCTTAGCTTTTATATTTAGAGGATGCACCGAAACAGGTTTTGGGTCAGTAAGTTCGGACACCTGCGGCCTAATTAATGGCCTTCTATGTGTGAGCACGACAGGTCTCAGATCAGAGTTCCAGAGCACTGAATCATGATGAGTGTGGATACATGGAGCTTAAAGGATTAGTTCACTTTTGAAAAAACTTTTGCTGATAAATTACTCACCCCCATGTCATCCAAGATGTCCATGTCTTTCTTTCCTCAGTCGAAAAGAAATTAAGGTTTTTGATGAAAACATTCCAGGATTTTTCTCCTTATAATGGACTTCAATGGGAACCAGGTCCAACCGAGGTCCAAACGACAGGTAATAACAGTTTCAGATGCAGCTTCAAATGTCTTTAAACGACACCAAACGATGAATAAGGGTCTTATCATGCGAAACGATCGGTTATTTCAAAGCTTATTCCAAAAATGTAACTTTTCTAAGGACAAATGCTAGAAGACATTTGAAGCTCAAGGATGTGATTTTTCCGGATTAATCCGGAATTCCGGATTTTCCGACCTGAAAATGTGACCTACGTGAATCATGCAGATCTGTAGTAAAAAAAAAAAAAAAAAGAGGGGGACGGGTGTCGGTAGCCGGAGAGAATATGAGGACATAACCCATAACTGGCTGACGTTCCTTTCAAAGTATCAACAAGGACGTATTT
This sequence comes from Pimephales promelas, assembly GCF_988280905.1. Taxonomy (NCBI): domain Eukaryota; kingdom Metazoa; phylum Chordata; class Actinopteri; order Cypriniformes; family Leuciscidae; genus Pimephales; species Pimephales promelas. Next base: position 29,651,257 of record NC_142774.1, read on the forward strand.
GCGTTCAGCCAGAGAATTTCTAATTGGTTCAGCTTGTTCACCTGCTCGATTTCGTATCTCAGTTGCTCTCGCGCTGGTATCGTTGTCAGTTGACAAGAACATCACAGTTAGGTCACCAGGGCTGGGCGATATAGTTCAAATTTGCGCTATGATCCTTGCTCCAAGCAAGCTGCTGACTGCTTTTGTAGAAATATATTGTGCATTCAGTCAGTTGCAGTCCTGACACTTCTGTCTCAACAGCATTAATGTTCAACGCAACAAATACTCGTAATATTAACGCAGAGGAACTTCTACGTCAGTTCAGCGAGTTCACAAAAGTTAATTTGCATGTGCTTTAAAGCCTTGACGCCGGTTAAACATGTCATTCACTGCTGATGCGCTGTTCTGAGCGCGAACACCCGACGTGCACATGCACTAAAAGCTTGTCTAACAGCGCCTGGTTGCTGGACTAAGTTATCTTTCGATTCTTATTTCGCTAATACTCTCAAATACACACAAGGTTTACGTAAGAACATTTGGTTATGTCTAAACTAAACTCAATGCAAACCGAGAAAATTGAGAGAAATCTGCTTGTCAAATGCTCCGTGTATATTAGACGTGTCGCGTACAGCTCTTAAAGTGACAGTAGCCCTAATAATAAAAATGCAGCCGCTTGTTCTTAAAGGGATAGTTGACCCCAAAATAAAAATTCTGTCATTATTTATTCACTGTGTCTGTAATGTTGTTCCAAACCTGTATTAATTTATTTCTTGTGCTGAACAAAAAAGAAGATATTTTGAAGAATGTGGGTAACCAGACAGTTGCTGGTCCCCATTGACTTCCATAGGGAAAAATTTACTATGGAAATCACTGGGGTACATCAACTGTTTGGTTACCCACATTCTTCCAAGTAAAACAACTTGAGAGGGTTTAAAACAACTTGAGAGAGTAAATGATGACAATTACAATTTTTGGGAGAACTATCTATTTAATGTTAATTAAACAACAAAACACAGAGGAAATCACTCACTGCTCTTGACTGAGAACTTTAGTAGTAGCTTTAATAAGAATCAATATATAATTTATACAGTGAAGTCTATAGTTGACTTTGAACATTGGGGGGGCTCGGTATATTTTCCTGCTTTTTTGTCCTTGGCCAATCACGTGCCTGGAAGCTGCATCTGTAACTGTTATAACTGTCGTTTGGACCTCGGTTGGACCTGGTTCCCATGGAAGTCCATTATAAGGAGAAAAATCCTGGAATGTTTTCATCAAAAACCTTAATTTCTTTTCGACTGAGGAAAGAAAGACATGGACATCTTGGATGACATGGGGGTGAGTAAATTATCAGCAAAAGTTTTTTCAAAAGTGAACTAATCCTTTAAACATGAGCTATGAAATACATCAGACTGTTACAGGCTCCGCAATACAGCAAGCCGACAACTCGCCATAGAACCATTAGCTCCTTTCACAAACCACCACAATAATATACAGGCTGGGCAAGTTACATTCAATGAGAAGAAAGAGCAGGGGAGGTGGGTGGCAGAAAAGTGAACGGGAAGGACAGAGCACATGAATAGAGTCTCATAAATTCCCCAGGCGTTCTGGTGGGACAGGCAGTTTAGTGTGTTTGCACTGGAATTGAATTTTAGGAGATGGAGTAGATTAAAATATTAAATCAAGTCCACATGCTTGCAGTACAATTGTGCTGCGCCCCTCAAGTGTGTGTGCGTAGTTTCAGCTACGACACAAGTTTAATTGAGCGCGCATGCCACACAATACTCTGCAATAAAACACAGAGAGAGATGTTAAAGCGGGAAAAGCAATTAAGTTTAAGTTAGATGGAAAGATTGGACAGAGTCCCAAAGATCTGTTCCAGCTCAATCAAGCAGTCCGAAAACAAGCATATGGGTGATGAAAGCTCTTATCAATGCATTAGAGACCAGTGTGTTTGTGGGTGTGTTAATGTAATAGATTTTGCTGTTTTAGCAGTTTGCTGAAGGAGTCTAGCTGCCTCTTTGATATTTACACACTGTTACAGTGTTGAGAAATGGAGTCTGGTGCTCCTTGCAAACTCTCAACCTGTCTGTCTGGCACACACAGAGCAAGGATGTTGGACATCATAGAATACATTATATTAAATTCAAAATATTCTTAAATTCAAAAGTTAAAACGTGTCCTATGTAATACTGTGAAAAATTGTTAATATCTAAGATAAGCTTTGTTGTATTTTTATATATTTTAAATTTTAAAATATAATTGACTCCTGATGGAAAAGCTGATTTTTCTCAGAAATCACTCTACAATGCTGTTTTGTTGCTCAAGAAACTTTTCTTATTATTTTTCATGTTGAAAACAGTTGAGGCTTGATATTTTTTTTGAAACTGTTGAATTTTTAAGGATTTTTTGATGAATGGGATTTTCAAAAGTACAGCATTTATTTGAAATACTAGGAATCTTTCATAACATTATAAATGTCTTTACTGCCACTTACTATTAAATTGAATGCATCCTGGCTGAATAAATGTAATAACCATTTTTTTTTTTAAATATTACTTACCCCATACTAAATGGTAGTGTATACTAACAGAAAGTTTTTATTTCATAGAATGAACTATGACTCAGATTTCCCATCAAAATTGCTTAAACAAAAAATAAATAAAATAGAATCAAGTGTTGGCATACAATAATAGTATAAAGCTATAAAATGTTGACGATGTTTGGAATAGCTCAGATAAATTTGTTCTTGGAAGAATCTAATGACAAATATTCAAGAAAAAAATCCAATAATCTCATTGTTTTGAGGAAAAAGCTCAAATATATCAATAGTTGAATAAAAAGAAAATATATTTTTATTGTCTTTATTTAGTCGCTCTCAGGTTGTTCCAAACCATATTATTATCTTACTTAATTGTCATTTTTTAAGAATATATTAGTCTCTTAATTACAATGAAAGGCAGCTGAGGCTTTCAAGACATACAACAGTGAATGATGACCTGAATTTCAGTCGATCTGAATGACGACCTGAATTTCTCAATCAAAGCTATTTTATACATTCAGAACACTTCTCGTAGACATCTAGTCAGAATCTCTCATAGATAACATTTTTTGTTACTTTGGTATCCTTATATCGAAACCTGAATGCCTCAGTCCACATTTTTTTGTAATTACATAGAAAAGAGCTATTATTTTGTCAAAATACAAACATATAACATGTTTACTGTAGTTGGAGAAGGAAGAAGTCAAGAAGTAATTTTGTCTCATTGAGTCACAGTATATTCCTTATTCACTTTTTCTCTTTTCTTCTAGTCTGTCTGCCTGTATAGCACATGTTTTATTGAAACATTCAGCTTTTTCCCATGATTCAGATTTCTTTGACTGATTCAGACAGGAAATGAATGGATGAATATATATATATATATATATATATATATATATATATATATATATAAAGTTGTCTCCATGCAACACCTGAATACAAATACACTGACATGAGACCTAATAAAAAATTATATGTAAAACTGAAACTGGGAGTATTACATGATAAACATCACAGAGCTTTATAAATTTACCATAATTCTCTTTTTTTAATACAAAGCAGGGTTTGAACTCTTTTGACTAGAAATAGACTTTGTAGTCTAAAACTATGTGTGTGTGTTTTTTGTGTGAGCAGGTGCTGCCCCGTCAGACATGCGGCTTATTCACACACACCATCTTCTATAAAGAATATCCAGGAGGCCCTAAAGAACTGGACAAAAGCATACGAGGAGGAGAGCTGTTTCTGACTGTCCTGCTCAACCCTGTAAGTGTAAAACACACTGGCACACACATACTGCTATTCCCTATTGTCTCTGCTCATTTCATCCTATCAGCCTGCTGTATTGTTTTCCTCTATCTTATTCTGTCCTCATGCCCCCTCCTCTCTCTCTCTCTCTCTCTCTCTCTCGCTGGGTTTCCATGTTAGTGTTGCTTATAGATTTGTTCTCCCAGCATGAATCACTGTTCTTATGTTGAAACTCTGCCCTGTTTGAATCAGCAGCAGCGAAATGAAAAACAAGAGTGTGTACTGTCGTGTAATATGTGTGCTGTGTGTTTATACATTAAATCAGTGCTTCTCAACTAGAGGGTTGCGACCCAAAATTGAGTCACAGGTCTGTCCTGATAGGGTCACAGACCGCACAAACAAAATAATGTATCTAACCATAGCAGTGCATAGTTTGGGTAGCGAAAAGGGGGTTATTACATTTTAAAAGAAAATGCTTCCCATGGAAAAGGTCGTGCATGCAATTTTGGCTTATGTACTATGAACAGATTATTGTGTTGAGTCTATTGTTATTGTTAACCAAAATTATAACTATAACTATTACAAATAATTTCATTAATTGGAATAAAACTGAAACAAAATCAAATAAAAATATTAAATGGAAAAAAAACTAAAGTAATACAAATAAAACGTAAAAAAATTCAGCTAAATAGAAAAAAAATCTACTAAATGACAGCATATACCGAAATGACTAAAATTAAACTACAATTCAAATTAAAGTTTAAAATATAAAAATGAAATAAAAAAATATGAATAAATACTACTAAAATAACACTGGTTGCGTCGCTACTGGATGCCTAAAACCCTGAAGAACAGCTGTGGAGTATTTATGGATATTGTACATTAAATGATAGATGGATACTGTATTGTGAATGGCTAACATCCCCTGCTGCCTTTATGTGTATAAGGTATGCAAATGTAATGTTTAAAAGTCACACTCTGGTTGTTTGTGTGAAGGAATCATCCTTGTGAATCTTCTCCTTTAGCTAAAGGCAATTTGTAAGGGTTGACTCATTCCCATGATACTGCACTGACCTGAAAAACAAGCTGTATGTAATCAGAGATTTTGTGTTCTCATGTCCTGGTCATCTGCTTATACCAGCAATAATAAACAACCCACAGACACAAATAGAGAGAGGGTGGGTGAAATGAACATAAGGAGATATGGAGGTGTGAAGATGTAGTATTGTATTCACTCTGTATGGAATAAGATTGTTCACTTCACACTGACTTTGCCAAAGCCTACAATGTGTGATAGTGTGTTAATAGTGTGTTAAGTGTTTGTCTGTGTTGTTGTCTGAATAAAAGAGGACCCAATTAGAAAAAGGTACTGAGAATAATTTCTCTTTTTGGTAGTGCGGATCAATGCACTATATTTACTTGTATATTGAATTATATGTTAAACTCAACATCATACGTAGTCTGGGTTTCCCCATGCTGCCTTCCCGCAGCGCAATTTTATTCACGCTGAAAGGCAGTATGGATTCCATGGTCCAGATTTTCGCCTCATTTAGGGATCCAATCACAGAACAGGGAGGGAGCAGCAAGACGATGATGACATCTATGCGACTCACCTAAGCGGTTTGTTTATTTTAATGGGAGATTCTAATGAGCTGTTACATCAATTATTTAAGAAGCTGAAACAATTGAATAGACAATTAAACGTATGATACCTGGGTTGTGGACTCTGAGGGTTTGGGCAAGTCTTTTTCAAAGCCCTCGGGGTCTTCGATGGTGTCACTAGGCTCGTGTTGCCTTTTGGCTATGTTGCTGTCTTTGATTCAGAACTCTTCTTCCCATTGCCTGAATGTAGGCAAGTCTCTTTCCAGCCTGGAAATTCGGTTCAAGCAACACTAGCAGGATCTTCGCGATTCCCCTTTCTCCGCTGCGACTATCACCCCTAATAATGCTAACCTCTTGGATAAACTTGGTATTTTTTGATAAAAACATGTCTGTTGAGTGTCCATATATACTTTCGACCCTCATGTTTATCTTGCACAAACGGCAATACTCGCTGAACGTCATTGTTTACACAAAAATATCTTACCCATCCTCTTCTTCCTTGTCTAATTTCTGTCGCTCTACATGAGCTACGTGCAGGCGCATTTGATAGACATTCTTAGCACCCAATAAACGGCGCCGGGCATTCGTAAACCACGCCTCAAATACGAGAAAATGTACATGTGGTTCCCAGGCCCAAGTCTCAACGAGAATTGGGTCTGGCGTTAGCCAGGCTACATCATAAGCCAGTTACTATCAAAATTTTCTATCAGTGATTTGATTTAACATTGAAAAATACAGTCTTCACTTTTAATTTTTTACATATAATCTGTTATTTTTCAGTTTATTATTTTATATATAATATTGTATTATTTTTTTATGGTGAATGTGGATTATTTTGTGAATGAAAAACAACTTTTTTTTTTTAGAATGAGAGGCTTGTTGAATATCACAGGCCTGTTGCATGAAGTTCATTGAACAAACTCTGAGTTTCAGAGGAAGTTTATAGTTGAAAAAACATGCAAACGCTCGATATAAATGTTCTCTGTCAAGGGTTTGATCCAGAGTTTGCATTTAACTCTATTAGTCTTACAATGCATGTCAATCAACTGAATTTAAATAATAATTTATACATATTCTTACGTATTCTTCTCACGTAAGTACTTTAATGACTAATTTAGTTGTATAACAATGAATTTTATCCCCCTCAAAATAAAATCAATTAACTTTATCTTGCCTCTCATTAACATCTGGCCAAAGAATTTCATCAACATCATAGCATAACTTTTTAGGAGTTGTGGATCCTTGTGCCTCAACTTCTCCACGGGCCGCTAGAAGAAGACTTACATGGTTGTAAGGGTTGCGATCATATAATTTCCATCTTCAAGAGGAGAATATGCTGGAAGGAACACCATCCTGAAATGTGGGTGATGCTCAAACCACTCTTGCACCAGTGCCGTGAAATTGGAAATTGTCCCAAACAACTACCGAATTTTGCTCAATTTTGGAGCTGTGTTGTGCAGCCCCAAGACAGCGCTGTGTGCTACAACACCATTGGATTGCAGCACATGTTGTTCAGGGACACTGACAGTGGCACAATATTCGACTGAACTCTCTGTCCAGCTTCCCTCACAGAATGACCATAATTTATGACATTGTCAATTAGGGTGGCTCTGATTTAATTTGAAACCTGTCTGTACCCTATCCTTCTGTCTCACCTTCCTCCTCTAACACATTGCTCTTCCCTTCCCATCTGTCCATGTCTGTCCATATTTTCTTCTCTTGCTCTTTGCACTAAACCATTGCCTTCCACTCCACCATCATTTCTCCCTATACCCCTATTTCTACATCCTCAGCTCTTCTTGCTTCTCCTAAATCCTCAACTCTTCTTGCTCCATCTCCTTCCTATACCATCTATTCCTTTCCCCTCATCTCTTTCTAACTCTTCCACCATTCCTCACAATATTACTCTTCCTATATCCTCTCCAAAATCTCTCTCTTACATTTCTTCCTTCTCCTATTCTTCTTTTTATTGTTATTTTTATTTTACCCTTTTATAGTTTTTGTAATTGACCCTTCGCTAAGCCACGCCCGAAAACCACCACTGGCCAATCATGTCTTATGCCTGGTTCAGATTACACGATTTTAGCATGATTTTTGGCACGATCCGTTTGACGTAGGGTGTCAGTGGGGATTTGTAAATGACAACGGGCGTCGGGACGCAAGAGTCATATCGTATAGTGTGTCATAGTGGGCGACAACCTACTTCACGACATCACGACAAAAAGACTAGCAGGTTTCATTTTTAACGGTCGTCCACGACGGTTCCGTCACATGTATGAGGTTGACCAATAGGAGCACAGAAGCTTTCCCGTACACAACTTTCAAAAAGGTGAAGCGAAAGAGAGACGATGGTGCTAACGTTAAAACTAAAAGTAAAAATATTTAAGAAAACAATATTTTACCGCAAGTTCTCTTTGGAGGGTTGACAACCCATACTGTCCTCTTTGAGCAATCCAGGAACGTGTCCATTGCGTGTCCATTTTTTTTTTTTGGAAACAAGGAACGTGTCCATTGTTTTTTGTTTTCTGAACACAGGACATCCAATACAACACTCACTGCTTCATCCATTGTTTGTTTACGTTCGTTTCCGGAAGTCACTCGCTACTAGTTTCGCCTTCTCGATGACATCACGCGCACCATTAAGGACGGCATGTGATGACTGGTCAGGAAGCAACGTGTAGTCTGACATGTGTCTTGTCCACGACACAACAAGATTTTAGGAGTCAAAATCGCGTAATCTGACACAGTGACTATCGTAACAGACAAAAAATCGTGTAATCTGAACCAGGCATTAGCAACCGTAACTATGGGAAGTTATGGGAGGGAGGTTCGGTGGGAGGTTCGGCAAGCTTTCGAACGAGGGAAACATGCTCAAGCATTGTGCGTATGGATTGTGCAAATCTGATACCGGTATACTAAAAGTTTGGATGGGGGATTGGAATTGTTTTCCTTCCAGAAAATCTAAAAGCCAAGGGGAGAAATGATGGGCGTGATCAACCAGTGTGGGAGACCCATTCACAACTACCGGTAAATGTCGACATGGTTAACAAAAACACCTATTTATTGGAAATATTGACGGTTCTTTGGTCATTATGATATAACGTAAAATAAGACGATTAAAGACAAGACAAGGCTCACTGACATACTTTAAAATATATTTCAGCATTTTGTTAACGGACGTCCTACTAACATTACGTTCAGTAACTTTAACCCAATCCAATCGCGGCTCTCCCGGTGTTAGTATTATTCCACAAGATTTTTGGATAAGCTGTTTGATTTATAATTTTTTGGATTATTTTCATATACCCTGCTGTGCACTGTTCCTCAATTTGTGTGTTTCCCATTTGAATGGTCAGCATATAAGGTGGCTGGTGTTGCGCTGGGACAATAGGCTTTGGCTTCAATTTTTAAGAAATTATTCTGTAATGGGTTGCATATTATGTCATGAATATATCCCTCGAATAGAATACTATAGTCCCTTTTGTCTTGCTCTCTCAGATATTCCACTTGTTCGCCAAAAATGACTAATAATCTCATTGGGAATGTCTGACACCTGTGCATACACACTATAATAGATGTGCCAGCCGCGAATGCTTGACAGACGTAGCAACAGTAAATACGGAGGGCGGGGCTTAGCCAAGGTGTCAATTGACATAGCTGTGTAAACAATTAGGAAATTAGCATTTCCTGTGTTGTGTGTATTTTTATTTTGGGCTAATCAAGATCATTCCATCAGAACAGGGGCGTTATCAAAAATAAGTGCAACTGAGAATTTAACAAATAGCTAAAGTTTTGTTTGTGTGTGTTTGTAAAAATGGGGCACAAATGATTGTGATTTTTGTAATAACCAATTAAAAGAGCTGCAATTGTTGTAATACACTTACCGGCCACTTGTGTACACCGGTTCAACTGCTCATTAAGCATTGGTCTAATCAGCCAATCACATGGCAGCAACTCAATGTATTCAGGCATGTAGACATGGTAAAGAGTAAAGACCATCTGCTGAAGTTCAAACTAAACATCAGAATGGGGAAGAAAGGTGATTTAAGTGACTTTGAACATGGCATAGTTGTTGGTGCCTGACAGGCTGGTCTGAGTAACCTTTTAGGGGTTCCAAATACGTAACGCTGATAGAACCTTTTAAGGTTCTATATAGAACCTTTTCTTCTAAGAGTGCACGGACTCTTGTTGTTCTAGTATAGTTGTTGACCATGTCCATCCCTTTATGACCACAGAGTACCCATATACTGATGGCTACTTCCAGTAGAATAGCATACCATTTCACAGAGCTCAAATCATCTCAGACTGGTTTCTTGAACATGACAACGACTTCACTAAATGGCCTCCACAGTCTCCAGATCTCAATCTAATAGAGCATCTTTGGGATGTTGTGGAACTGGAAATTCAGTTAATGGATGTGCAGTCCATATGTCAATATGGACCCACATCTCTGAACAATTAATTAAAATGAATAATTAAATGTTAATTAAGATGATGTTATAATTATATAGTTAGAAACCACTTAATATAGATATATGATAATTAACTAGCAGCAACTGTCTGTGCTAAATGTTTTCTGGGGTAATTATTGAATGCGTTTAGTTTGCTTGCTAATGTTTTGAGACTGGAATGCAGGTAATGAGGAGGAGGTTGTGTGGTCATGACTTAGAAGTCTGGATTTCATGGCTAGTAAATTAAACGTGAGTCTTTAATCTCCAAGCTACACTTCATGTCCAATCAGAACATCACAGTGAATGAAGGAAGATTTCAGACAATTAGATTCCTTTGTGGAACTTGTTTGAATATTCTTCTACAATAAGCATCCAATCTACTATTGTGCTTATGAAGTGCTGTGAGAGTTCTGTAGATGCACATTACCAGTAACATGATCACACTTGTCTTTCTACATTAAACTCAAACCCATCACATACATACATTAATCTGACCGTAGGCTTTTTGATTTATTCATCACAGCCACATTCTTTTGTGTTAAAATGAATCACTGTTAACATGAAGACAGAGCACTACTTATTAATGACATACATCACTCTTTTCTTCTCTTCTCTTTGTTCAGTAGCATCAATTAAACATTTTATGGCAGTGATAAAATTGTTATTACATTAAAAAAAACATTGGTATAACATTGATTGAAATAAAGAAAAGAATTATGCCATGCTTTGTGCCTTCTTTGTCACCTTGTCCAGAGGGCTTTAATGGAAACTCATTTATCTGCCCATTCATTATTGAGGTCCTCTCTCTCTCTCTCTCTGTGTGTGTGTGTGTGTGTGTGTGTGTGTGTGTGTGTGTGTGTGTGTGTGCGTGTGTGAGAGAGAGAGAGCTGTGCTGTGCTTTGCTTGAGAACATGAGGTTAACAGAGCATAACGTAAGGGGAGAACACTGTTTTTGACACTCCATTTTACCCTCGTTCATGCCCATCATCATCTCTAAGACTTAAATTGTAATACAATTGCTCTGTAAAATAAAATTAAAATATTTCACATTAACTATAGATTAGTAAAATTAAAGAACTTGTCTATTTCTATCTAAATTTACTTACTTGTCCACAAAAACGTTGGAAATTATGTGAATTACAATGCCTTATTTGCTTAACTCTGAAACATGCAGCACAACAGACTATATACTTATTAAATCTCACCGTTTGTGAGATTGGATAAGCCCTATAAGACCAATGACAATTTTTATTTTAGTCTGATTTATACATGCTTTGCGAAATTGAAGGCGATAGACATTGTGGTCTTTGCGACTTCAGTGATATTTTGGGCCCTATTTTAACGATCTGAAACGCAAGTAGCAAATGCAAAGCGCAAGTAACTTTGTGGGCGGGTCTTGGGCATTGTTGCTATTTTACCGACGGGCGCAAGTTTGGTCTGAAGTATCTTCATTATTCATAGGTGTGGTTTGGGCATAACAGAAACAAACCAATAAGAGCGTCATATCACATTCCCTTTAGGAGCATGATGAACGAGGTGCGCTTGTTCCATGGCGCAATTCTATTTTAACGGCGCATTTACCAGGCGCGCTTCAGCATCGGTTCACAGCCGAGGAGATCGATGTTCTCGTCAGGGCCGTAAAAGAAAGAGAAGGGACATTGGGGATGGGACAAACCCACCCAAATTAACTTCGGTTATACATACATATTTTTTTTAACTGTTTATGTTCACATCTTATCAACAAGAAAAAAAGAGAGTAATTTCAGGTCTACTACATCGACATTATCAATTTCTTCATGTATACACAGGTATCACACATAAATGTCGAACGGGAATCCAAAAAAATGTACATTTCTTGGTTTCAGTCCATATTATTACATGTTATTGTTTGCCATTCATGTCCAAAATACTCTTTAAGGGTAGACCAATCATTTACGAAAATATCCAGAGTTCCTTCCAGTACATTTTGCCACCATCTTTCGTATGGTAAGAGTGACAAGAGTTTTTCACGCCAAAGAGTTAAAGTAGGAGAATATTCTTTAATCCAGACATGAAGTATGGAAAGACGAGCAGCATACAACATTATGGATATTATTTTTGTTTCCAACACACAATTGTTTACACCAAGAATGCACAATCTAGGATCCAATGGCACTTTAATCCCAAACGATTTTTCAATTTCCTGAACAACTGAAGACCAGAATGATGCAATTAGGGGACAGGTCCATATTAAATGGAAATAAGTACCTATGTTTCTTTTACACTTCAAGCAAAATGTTGTACATGTGTCATATTTACTTCGAATTAAAGGAGTCAATGCAGCTTGTTAATGATTTCATATTGTATTTCATGTGATTTGTTTGATTTAGTAATTCATCTAGCATGTTCTAATACTTTGCACCATATCTGGTCTTCCATTGGAAGACCAAAGTCAAGTTCCCAGCTTTGTTTAATATTTATTAAATTTTTTAATAAATATTTTCCCATGGTCATGGACACAACAATGATTTCCCTCATGTTTATATATTTTTCCTTATAATAATGTTTCATTTGCAAAAAGTAAAATGCATCTGTGTAGATGAGAGAATCATCTACAGTGTATGTGCGTTGTTCACACTCTGTATTATGGCCAAGCATGCACGCTTAAAATAGCATCTGAATGTACGCGCAACGCGCCACTGACTTTAGACCAGTTTTTTTCTGGTCAGCGGCGCAATTGTTTTCTGGAACTGCAAAATAGCACCAGGGATTGTATGCGCCCGAAACACGCCTCCTTTTTGCGCCGACCCGCCCAGGGTGCGCGAGTTAATTTCCTAGTTTACCGACGTGCGTCTGTGGAGGAAAAAAGCCCGCTTTGCACGGGTGCAAAATAGGAATGAAAAATGCGTCAGTGTTTAAAGTCATTTGCGCCGGGTGCAAGATAGAGCCCTTTATGTTATTATGAGAAGGGTAAAAAAATATACATTTATATGTTTTTATATTTATAAACTTGCATAAATTAAAAAACTAATTGTTAAAAGATTTTCTTTTTCACAGAAAAACAAATAGTGGAGACTAAAACAACATAAGGGTGATGAATGAAAAAAAAAGTGAGCTATTCCTTTAAGAGCAACACAACAAATTCAGATTCATCATCATTATGTATGTTGATGTCAACTTTCAATTATCCTGATAATGGATGATTCTCAAAGAACTTGTAACACTGAGAGAGAAAGAGACTATAACTAAACAGTTTGTTCAAGAAAAGGAAGGATGTTCAATCAGAGAAAATGAGAGAGGGGGAGTATATGTTTGTTTATGTCTGAGTGATAGAGAGACTGTATAAAGGACAGAAAGAGAGAGAGGCTGCTTGAGGCTGAAATTTTCCAGCTGGACTCTCCTGTTAAATGAGCCGATATGTGCGATATGTGTGTGTGTGATTTTGAGTCTTATTATGAGTATGATACAAACACCAAGACGGTTGTCCAGCACCACTATATTTGAATAGTTATTAAAACTATCATTTAATACATTTAGCAGTGAAAATCTGCTGTAGGTTAGTAGTATCAGAATATACAAACATGAAAATTCCCCCATTCTTGAATTCCTGAATTTTTTAAACCTTTTTGGTTACACTGGACTGAAGCTTTTGGGGGAAAAAAAGTTGTCAACATGCCATAAATGTATGATAAGAGTCCAAGTCTTTTGGGATAGCTTTTAGAGGGGAAGTGAATGTCAGATCTTTAAAAAAAGAAGGAGAAAAACAGGTGGATCCTCTAGTGAATGTAAAAAAAGAAATGTATTTAAAATACATTAACTTTTTGCTAAGTATACTACAAATACATTTGTTTATTAAAGTACTTCATATAAATACCCTGCAATTGTACTTAAGGTATACTAAATTGGTATACTTTAAAGTCTGCTAAATTTAATAATTTGGTATTTAATGCACTTTAGTTATCCAGAAATAGTGCTGAGGTCACACTAAAGCTATACGTACTGTAAATGATTGTGCTAAAGTGAAACTATTGCAAGTGGTACACTTTAAATATCTTGCATTTAAAAACTGTTATTATTCAGAGATCATACTATCCTTACTAACAGATATTAAACAAGTTGTTTTAGGTTTTGCGTGTGTACGTGCATGTGTGTGTGTGTGTGTGTGTGTGTGTTAATGCCATGGCCAGGCCAAGTCATTACAAGTATACATGTGATAATCATGTTCCACCAATCTGAACAAGTAGGTCAATATTAATACTGCATAGAATAGAAAAAAGAGATCAAGTTGGATTTTGCAGGTTTGCTGTATAGAATAGAATAGAACAGTAGAATATACATTTTTGTTGTTAATACCAAAAGTATATACAGTACAACATTAAAACTAGTTTATTATGGTGAGCTGGACTAGAATACACAATTAACAGTAGAACATTTTAGTTTTCTAGTAAAATTGATTGTTGCTTATTGGGGAATGAGGAAAAGTTGAACTTTACCTGATCTTACAGTATGTTTGGGATCGTGTGTGTTTGTTTGAGTGTAGGTCAAGTGCACAATCTTTGTTACAACTTTATTTAATTTGTTAAAAATTGTATAGCATGAATTTTTAGTGAAAAATAACCTAAAACAAAAAACAAATTATCATTGGACCAGAGTAACATTTTGAGTTAAAGGATCAGTATTAATTATAATAATTATATATAATATTGATATTATATTAATTATAATTATAATATTAGAAATAATAATTTAATTCACTGTTATTTAATTAAACACAAAAAAATACAAATTGAATGTAATAAATTGTTTAATGTTGTTAAATTGTTTATAAAATACTGTTTTGTTTCCATTTTTATATTGTGCCACTTATTATTAATTTTTAGAGTTTAGAAGTTCTTTAATATTTGCTATATTTAGATATTTAAATATACTATTTATTATATTTCTTGATTATTTATGTATTGTATTCACTGTTCTTCTGTTTAAACTCAATGGAAATGTAATTTTGCTGCTACCGACTGTTGTGTGTGTGTGTGTGTGTGTGTGTGTGTGTGTGTGTGTGTATGCATGTGTGCGTGCGTGTGAGCGTGTGTGCGTGCATGCGTGCATGTCTATGTGTGTGCGTGTATTGTGTGTGTGTGTGTGTTTGCGGGTTAAATTTTCATGTCTTTTTCAGGCTAGTGATTTATAATTCTGTCAGGTCCTGAACCTCTTCCAGAAAGAACATCTGTTTGGAACCCTTTAGATCCTCTCGCTGTTTGTGTGTGTGTGTGTGTGTGTGTGTGTGTGTGTGTGTGTGTGTGTGTGTGTGTGTGTGTGTGTGTGTGTGTGTGTGTGTGTTTTCAATAGGTAGTCCAAATTTAGCTGTTAAAATGGTAGCTTGTGCTGGCATTCTCAAGTCTGTGTTGGACAAGCAGGATAGATGCTTTTGGACCTGAAATCCTTTAAGGATGCTTTTTTTTCACCCACTTACTCTCTTTTCCTCTTTTTTGCTCTCTTTCTTTGCCCTGGCTGTTAGGTAAAATGAATCATACAACCTATGGCTGTGTGTGTAGGCGTTGTTGCTTTCTGGTGTCTATTTTACAAAGTCTGTGTGTGTGTTTGTTATTGACTGCTGAAAGCGCAGCATAAATCATATCTTGATCAGTCTGTTTGTGGTACAGCAGAACTCGTTCAGTGGTCAGATTGATGTTGTACATATGGGAAAAGCCTGTGTTCTTATGTGTGTGGAGCAAAGGCGAACATTCACCACAATCCCACCAAAATACTTTATAATACTTGACATCTTTTTAATATCACAGGTCCCATTCGTTTTCCCATGAGGGTTAAATTGAATTCAGCGGCTGCGCGTGTGTACGCAAGCGTGTGTGTGTGTGTGTGTGTGTGTGTGTTACACCAGTCCGGCATAAAGCATGCCAGTGTGACAGAAGCTGCTAAACTTGTCTCATTATCCCATAAATATTCTCCGCCCTGCTCACGGTCACCTAGCATCCCATCCATCAATCAAAGCCTTCTGCCATTGCTGCGCCGCGCTACCACATCCACTGCAACCTTCTGAGGGAGCCGCACTTAGACCCTGATACAGAGTCCATTACACGCTCCAACCAGATCCTGGCTGATTATAAAACACTTTCAGCTTACAGGAGACAGCCTGTTCTAATGGATCACAGTCTTCTCTTTTACCTTCAATTTAATAAACAGACAGATATAATATAGGAGATCCCATTTCACGATAAATGTAGGAGTTATGTGGAAAATGAATTGATGTCGGTGCTAAAGTTCTGCTAAAACGTGTGGATGCTGAAGTTTGTGCTGCTTCTGCTGTCTTTTGTTGTTTCGCTGGTTCATGTACATGTGTTTATTAGAGATCGACTGTTATTGTTTTTTTTTATTATTGAAATCAACAACAGATTTTTTTTAATTACTTTGTAATGTGTGAAAGAGTATAAATAAAACAATCAAAGGTAAAAACTAGGGCTGTCAAATGATTAATCGCGATTAATCGCATCCAAAATAAAAGTTTGTGTTTACATTCTATGTGGGTGCACTGTGTATAATTAATTTATATATATATAAATACACACACATACTTAGGTATTTTCATGTATATACTGTATATAGATTTATATATAATGTATATTTTATATAAATAATATTTTTTTCTTAAATATACATGCATGTGTGTGTATTTATATATATACAAAATAATTATACACAGTCCACCCACATATATTATGTAAACACAAACTTTTATTTTGGATGCGATTAATCGCGATTAATCGCTTGACAGCCCTATTTTAAATATACAGTATTTAATTGACATTCATATTAATAATAGTATTGTTTACAGTATTGCATGTTTACAACTTTTAAATTTATGCATTATTACAATTTACTGTAACTGTTTATTAAAATATGTTAAAATGTAATTTTTTAAAATATGTTAAAATGTAATTTGTTCCTGTGATGTAAAAGCTGAATTTTCAGCATCATTACTTTAGTCTTCAATGTCACATGATCTTGATATACTATTTGCTGCTCAAGAAACCTTTCTTATTAGTATCAATGATGATAATATTTCCATGTTTTTACAAATTATACTTTTTTTCCCAGGAATATTCGATGAATATAATACATTGTTTTGTTATAAGAACGCATTTATCAATTTTGATCAATTAAAGTGTTCTTGTCTGACACCAAACCTTGAGTGGTAGTGTATATTAGTAGTAGTAGTAGTAAGGACTGATTGCGTATGAGTAGCTCTAAAACAAATATCAATTAAGCTGATTATCTGTATAATTTTATGTGATTTTATCGCAGAAGTGGAGGATGCCTTGTTTCAGGGCCGTCATTGAGGAGGTACAACTGGGAATGTGATGAGGGGTCCCCCTAAAAGGACCTCTATCTCATTGCACCTGGGCGATAGGGGAAGGGGAACCACCCATAAAACCTTTGCCCTGGGTCGGTGTATTTTAGCGACGGCCCTGCCTGGCATTACTGGGAGTGTGTGTGTTTTAAACTAGGCCACATATTCCCTCTCCTCTCCTCTTGCAACGCAACCTACTAAACCAGTCAAGCATAGAGACCCAATAAAACTTCTCCACTCTTCCTTTTTCTCTTGTCTTTCCCCCCTCACTCCTCTCATCTTTTCTCTACTTTCAGCAGACCCTTGTTAATTGTATTGATCCTAATCTCCACAGACACTGTCCGCGAATGACCTTACTCTAGTGGATTACATCAGAATTACAGCTCCACTCCACATGAAGTGGACGCATCCGCTGGGCTTACCTCATATGAAAGGCCGCTGATCGGCCTGCAGTAATTGAATGTGCCCCAGGGGTGCCGTGAACCACCCCATAAAGGGGCTGACACAGGAAATCAGCACACCCTAGTGAAGTTTATAGGGTTGCTAGGCAACATTTAGCCTTTATCAAACAATGCCAGCAAACCAAATGATCAACATCACCTCAACATCTGCTGGGCTGTTTACAACACATGTTTGACAAATAAAATCATGCACAAATGGGCAAATGTGGGTTGGTTTGTATTTAAATGGTTTTCTCTCTCATCTTATGCTGTTATGAGAAAAGGTGTTAGGATAAAGGAGGAGCAAAGGTTTAAGACCTGAACATTAATATACACAATACTGCTACCCACAGGAAACACTGGGATATTACAACTGAGGTCATCACGTTCACATTTGTCATTATAGCTTAAATGTTTACTAATTACATTTTTAATGATTTACTTATGATGGGTGAATGAAAAGCTTCTCTCTTGTTTCCTCTCTGTAGATCAGTATATTTATGACTCATCTCTCCAACTATGGGAATGACCGCTTGGGATTATATACATTCAACAATTTGGCTAACTTCCTGAAATGCTGGACCAACCTGAGGCTGCACACACTTCCACCCCTGCAGCTCGCACACAAGTACTTCACACTCTTTCCGGAGCAGAGGCACCCGCTATGGCAGGTCAGTCATAGAAAGACAGAAACTGTTTAATTAAAATATTTGAATTAACTTTTATTTACGATTAACACTCCATGGGTTTTCCTAGTTTAATTAGAACTGGTTATAAATGATATTTGAATATTGGATCAGAATATTAGAAGGATTTCTAAAGGATAATGTGAAACTGAAGACTGCAGAAAATTCAGCTTTGCCATCAATTATTTAAAAAAAAATGCATTTATACACTGTAAAAAATATTTTCAAGATTTGTTATCACAACATATTTTCTTTTGTCAAATCAACTTTATAATAATTTATTTAGTTGAGATAACTTATTATTTTGAGTTTCTGATGGTTAAATTAATCTACTTCATTGTATTAACTCCCTTTTTTCAGTTCAATGAACTTAAAAAAGTAAGTAACCTGGGTTGCTTTAAAATTTTAAGTTAAACCAACAAAAATGTTTTACAGTGTAATACAGTAAAATAGAACACATGCATTTTCAATTGTAGGAACATTTCTGTTTATAAAAAAATAAAAAATATTACTGTTTGTACACTGTAAAAAAATATTGTTGGTTTAACTTAAAAAATGAAGTAACCTGGCTGCCTTAAAAATTTAAGTTCATTGAAACTGAGAAAATTGAGTTAATACAATGAAGGTGATTGATTTAATCATCAGAAACTACTTAAATTATTTAAGTTGATTTGACAAAAGAAATAATGTTGTGATTACAAATCAGGAAAATATTTTTTCACAGTGTATATGTTTGTGTTTTTTTGTTTTTGTTAGTAAAACCAGCCATGTTGAGCATAAGAGACTTGTTTCAAAAACATTTAAAAATCGTTATTTTTTAGACTTCTTAAATACAGTATCTTTTACCTTACATAAAATGTCCTCAAGAAGTTACCACAGGGAAAAGCAGTCCTTTGCAAAGTGACATGGTGGAAAAAAGGTTGGTAAAAAGCCTACTCTCTGTGGCCTGTAGATATGTAACTATCGCTGTACATCAAGCACTCCAAGTCTCAAGTGCACACTGACCAATGACAAGCCACCAGAAAATTAACAGTTGCACTCTACAACTTCTCACAGGGACGACACTTGGATTTATGGGGGTTTTGTACAATTTTAGCTTCTTTTTCTCAAGCATTTTTCTGTGGTTTTTTTGAAATTTTGTTTTTTATATTTAAAAGATGCTGCTTATAGGTGTTACAGCCTTGACTAAAACTACAAAAAAGATTTCAAGTGAATTTCATATTGTCCTGTTCTCGACATAAATTGCTTATTAAAATGCTGCAATATCAATTACAGTACAGACACACTGTATGTCCTGAAAGCGAATTCCATCCGAATAGGTTTTTAGAATATCGTCATATGATCTCAAGGATGATCTATATACTGTACAGGCATCGAGCTACAGACAATAACCTGTCCTCTGTCTAAAAGATAATATATTGATTTGATTGAACTTTATGCCTGATCCCATTTATGATGTTGTTTTTTTTAGAACCCATGTGACGATAAACGACATAAGGACATCTGGTCCAAAGAGAAGACCTGCGACAGGCTGCCCAAGTTCATGGTGGTCGGACCTCAGAAAACAGGTAATTCTGTTACTCCTGTTACGAGAGCGTGTTTCTTCCGTCTTTCCTTTCCCAAGGCTTCAAATGTGCACGTATCTCCTCGCTTCGCTGTTCCCCTTGATCCTGCTTCATATCTCACCTTGTGGTGCTAGAAATGATAAAAGTGCAACCACGGGCGTTGAGCTCTAGAGGAGAACAACACAGACACATCCCCAGAGGGCTGAGGGTAGAACAAGGGGAAGACAGAGCGCTGTTTTGGGGCTGTAAGATTTTGATTGGTGTCAAGACACTGTCTTGTTAAACACTTCTCCTCTCTGCACTCATCTTCTTTCCTGCTGTATCACAAACTCGCAACACACTCTCAGAAAAAAAATCCATAAGGTAAATGGGGTATTGATCCCATGTCTCTTAGTTTCTTGGTCTGTGGGCTGAATCTCCTGGCCCGAAATGTTTCTCTTCAGCGCTATCAGCTGCACATGTAATTTCATCATTAGCAGGGGAAGGGCACGTTGATTTACTTCCCCTCTTTTTTCCGTCGTCTTCTGCCCTCCTCCTTTCTCCCTTCATCTCTTTCTCTCTCTCACCAGGCACGACAGCACTCTACCTCTTCCTGATCATGCATCCCTTCATCTCCAGCAACTTCCCCAGCGTGAAAACATTCGAGGAAGTTCAGTTTTTCAACACCAACAACTATCACAAAGGCATCGACTGGTGGGTGTGAAACATGTACTTGTGCTTCAGACACTTTTGTGCATGGGTTTCACTTTGTTAAAGGTGTTTTTGGCTGAGAATGCACTATGGTTATGATGTCACAAAATGGTGAAGATGTAGCTCATGAATATTAATGAGATAATACACACATCATTTTACATGTTTTACATTTAATAATTTTACATTTTTAAAAATATTTATAAAACGGTTAGTTCCAATCCTTGATTCTGATTGGTCAATAGCTGTGCTTTATTCACGATAAAACAGGGCTATGACCGCTTCACCCAACGGTTCTATTTATCACTGCGCCCTTAGCAACCAGACATACTGTATCAACATAGGCTAAACATAGAACAAAATAATTAAAAAGGCTAAAATGTTTAAAGTAAATTTCGATTTACTAGGTGGCATGACGATGGATAAGTGGTTTGAGGAACAATTTGCAGAGACTTCTACAAATACGAATTAGAGCCAGACCGATATATCGGCAGGCCGATATTATCGGTCGATATTAGGCATTTTCCAAACTATCAGTATCGGCAGTTATAATTGCCGATAAATGAATATTTCAAAAATAAAAAACGGTCGAAACACGCTTGAACCAATGTCATGAGTGTTGGAGTTGTATAGTTTGTCCACCAGAGGGCACTCGACACCATCCCTGTTGGCAACACTCATTGAGTTGGTCACGAGACATACATCGCTTGAATAACTATTAAAAGAACATCCCCATCTGTTCTCTTAACTCAAATAAGCATGACAAAATTTGTGACTATCATGTCCAGTTTTGCTGCTGTTAAATAAGCAGAGAGTGAAGCGTAATTAGCTAGGAATAACTATGTTACGTTGTTACAGTGTAGTCGACTGACTGTCTTTTTAACTTTTGACTGAAGTATTTCTTTAATAGCGCGTGACAGTTATAGCAATGAGATGTATCATCTCTCCTTGGCCTGTTATATTGAAAATGTATGTTTTACAATTTGCAGTATGACGTTATCCATTACTAAATTATGGCTCATCATAGACTAGCTAACCATAAAGCTAGCTAATGCCACTATCATCAGTGTTGCCGTGCAGCAAACCCAATGGGCAGTGAAATGCTTCGGTGACTGGTGTAGTGAAAAGGGTTGCAGCATAGATTTTAAACAAATCACCAAGACGGAACTCAACGCACTTATCCGTGACTTCTACGGAACTGTCAGAAGCTCCACAGGAGAAAAATATGGGATCAGTAGCTATGTTACGTGCGGGTCTGAACAGATTCCTGAATGATCCACCTTTTAGTTTGTCCTGGTGTCTGATGAGAGACAGCGAATTCACTCCGCTTCGTGTCGTGCCTAACAACGCCCTGCAGCCGTTACTTATTCACGATACAGCACAGCCTCTCGTACCTTATTGCTTACATATAAACTCACAATTGTGGGTTATAAATTATGGGAGGGGGGGGGGGGTCAACTTAATTAATTTGTGGCCATAGTAATAACAAATTCATATATGTATTCAATTTGTTCGGGAAATATCTTCTTACTAGATTTATAGATATTAATAACTAAAATATTTTGCTTTTTCTTTGTCTTGGAAACTCTTATTTGTCGTTGGCCCTGATATATTCTCGCTTCAAGCTATTTCAAAAAGTGGAGGGGACAAAATCTAAATTTGGCAAAATGTCCCACCGTAAATGAAGCTTGTGTTTATGTGTGCATTTGTCTTTGTATGAGTATTCTCTAACTCAATACACCTCTCTTCTCAAAGGTACATGGAGTTCTTTCCCATACCCTCTAATGTCAGCACAGATTTCCTGTTTGAGAAAAGTGCAAATTACTTTCCTTCTGAGGAGACGCCCAAACGAGCCGCTGCTCTCCTGCCTAAAGCCAAGATCCTTACTCTGCTGATCAACCCTTCAGACAGGGCGTACAGCTGGTACCAGGTACGACACTGACCAATAACAAAGCAAAGACTAGTACAATTGTCCAATCAGAGTTCCGTGGGTGGATTAAAGAGACTGCTTGTACAGTAAAAGAAAATCAATGGAATTGATCATGTTTACATGCACACAAATCCGATCATGTACACTACCATACAAAAGTTTGGGCTCTGAGGGGGAAAAAAGGGGGGGGGGGGGGACTTGAAATCAAAAGTGATTATAAAGACATTTATAATGGTAGAGAAGATTTCTATTTCAAATACTGTATTTGTTGTTCTTTCTATTCATCTATTCAAAAATGTATCACAGTTTTCAACAAACATATTAAACAAATGTTTTCAACATTGTTGATAATAATAAGAAATGTTTCTTGAGCATCACATCAGCACATTAGAAGGATTGATCATGTGACACTGTGACACTAAAAACTAATTATACTTAAAAAAAATCAGCTTTGCAGCATATTATTAGAAAATATTCATTTTAAATTGTTATAATATTTCACAGTATTACTATTTTTACTGTTTTGGTCAGAAAATTGTTCGAGCATACAGTAAGAGACTTAACATTTAAAAATCTAAAAGTAATCTTTTCAATAGTAGACAGGGTGGGTTACATCTGGGTCATGTAAACACCTTTAGTGCAATATCCAGAGTAATGGAGCAGTCATTTATGTCTAAAATCATTGTTAAGACATAAATCATTCTGCTTTTCAATATCAGCTGCTGTGAAAAGTCAAGCTGTCAAACAAATACGTCAGAATGCATAAAACATTAATGTGATAGGTAAAGGATAGGTACATGAGAATGAGAATGAAAATACTGTAAAGAATTACTAAAATGCAGATTAATAAATGCATCAAAATAAACTAAAGCCATTTATTATTCCATAAAGGAATTACATAAAACATGTCTTATATTATTTTAAATATACTATTATCATCTTATATAGTAATTTATTAAAAATATTAACGTAAATCGGAAAGTCGTGTGCGTGTAAACTTTAGGAGAGAAGATTTTTCGAAAAGAAACGAGTTGACATGAGTTGTACAAAATAATCTATATAATTTTTTTTTTTAAATCATCCATTAAGCTGAAAAAAGCCAAAAGCAGAGTCTCAACACCTCATATTTTCTTATACTTTAGTACACCTTTTCAGTCTTTAGGTGAAAAGTAGTATAAATATACAGTGTATATCCATGAAATCACTCAGGGTTGTGTACCCGTTCTCGGTGGATGTGCATAGGGATCAATCATGCACATGTTCATGTGTGATATTGTGGAGAGATTGTATATGTGTAAGTGTGACTGAGAATATCACCGGGTGTAAACGCAAGTTAGAGATTGTGTGAGGTAGAAATGTCATCAACAGCATGCACAGGAGGGCACAGCTTGAAGCTGCTATACTGAACACAACAAGCACATGGGAAAAAAAAAGTATTGCAATATTGTATCCTGTATTAAAGAAACATTCATTCAGATTAAATACCATCTAAGCCCTGAACATTATCTCACTTGTTACATGACTACTTAACAAATAAATATTATTTTGAGTTCATTGGATTAATTTAGTTACAGATCATCTTCAGATGATAAAATAAATAAATAAAATCATTGTCCTAACAACAAGGCAGACGACAATATAATATTTGACCAACTGATTGACCTGTCAGAATCAGAATAAATACTGATATTTAAGTCATTGTACAGTTGTTTTTGGTTTTTAAAGTAGTTTTAATCTCACTGGCAGCATCAGAGGGCTCATGAAGACCCAGCAGCATTGCAGTTCAGTTTCTATGAAGTGATTTCAGCAGACCAGCTCGCTCCACCTGAGCTGCGCTCTCTCCAAAACCGCTGTCTCGTACCTGGACTCTACGCCACACACCTGGAGAGATGGCTCACATACTACCCTTCAAACCAGGTAACACACATCTGGCAGTGGTCAACTCTGGACCATCCCTTGCTGAGTTCAGGACTTTTATTGGACATTTTTCTGAATCCTTTGCTTCTGTCTATCTCTTCCTGTCTTTTCCTGCAGCTAATGATTATAGATGGACAGCAACTGAGGAATGACCCAGCTAAAGTGATGGACGAGCTTCAGAAATTTCTGGGTGTCACTCCTTATTACAACTACTCCCAGGCACTCACGTAAGACTCACACACATAAACACATACCATATGTTTTATTTCAAGTGGGGACATCCCAGTGATTTTTAAAAATTACTGTATACTAACTTTAACCCCAAGTCTGAACGTTTTTAATTATGTTTAAGCTCTCCAAGACTGCATTTATTTGCTATATACAGTAAAAAAAAACAATAACATTTTAAAATATTATTACAATTTAAATGAACTTTTCTACTTTAATTTATTTTGAAATAATCTATTCCTGTGATGGTAAAGCTGAATTTTAAACAGTAATTACTCCAGTCTTCAGTGTCACATAATCCTTCAGAAATCATTATAATCTGCTGATTTGGTGCTCAAGAAACATTTCTTTTTATTTTCAATGTCTTTACTGACACTTTTGATCAATTTAATTCATCCCTGCTGAATAAAAGTATTAATTTCTTTAAAAAAAAATACTGATCCCAAACTTTTGAATGATAGTGGATAAAATCAAAATCTCAAACTGAATAAGGCACAGGAAATGCAAATGCGAAAATGTTAATCTCTAATAATTTAATGATAAATTAAATTTCCCCACACTTTATAGATGTAAGATATTTTAGCCACTGGTGTTTGCATTACCATTTCAATCAATGACGATGTTTCACTCATTGGTAATATTACGCTTGTTGAATTTGTTGAACACTAAACATTAATGAAATGGTTATAATGTCCAATTGAATAAATTAATTTGCATAGTTGTTGTTTTTTCATTGTTAAGTACAAAACCTATTGAATAAATTGCGAGTATTATTTTAAACAGTTACTTTATGCAGCTCTGTGATGTAGGTCCAGACAATGTAGGTTTTTTTTTTTTTTTTTTAGGTTTTATTATCTTTCTGGGAACATTTGGTCCCCAATCGGATATGCAAACGAGACCATACACATACTTGTACGCACACAGATGGACACAGGCTTATCCAGAGATACGATACAGGAGTAAGCCTGCCATCCATGCTGTCCCTAGTCCCATGTGATTGAGAATCAGCTGATAAAATGAGTTGACAGATCCGTGTTCTCAGCAGTTGATGCCTGTATAATCTAAACTGCCTGAATGAGATTAATTGTGATAATTTGGCTGTAGCCATTAGCACCGCATGAGAGGAGGAGGATTAACTTCATCTGGCCTCTCCAATTAAACACTGCTCATTAGGCATCTGACACTTTCTCTGTGTTAAATTGCTTTTAAAGTGTCATGTGCATTCTCACAATTCTGAAAACATAAGAGGAGTGAGTGAGGAGAGGAGGGAATGGTGTGTAAATGTACAATGCAACAATTTGCAAAAGTGTTATTCAATGTCAAACAATGCTTCTAAATGGCTGAAAATGCACCTGTCAGACCACACCTTCTCATCAATAATATTTCAAAATTCACACATTCATGCATGTTTGAACTGTAAGGAAGATCCAACTCTTGCTGTGAACACACACTACAAGCCGTGGACACACACACCTGGAGAAGTGGGCAACCAATTACTGCGGCACCTCAGTTGTTTTGTGCCAGTATTGAGAATCAAACCTGTGACCTTGGGGTTACAAGTATGACTCTCTAACCATTAGGCCACGACTGCCCCGTATTTTAATTATTTATAAAATCTATAAAATCGATTTTAGAGTTATAAAGGTCTAAAAGAAAACAGTTTTCACAACTTATCTTCTAATAACATTTACCAGAAAAGTTCATCTTATACCTTAAGTGTTTTTTTTTTCTTTTTTCCATAACACCATATGGTAACAACTATGTGAAATATTCCTCACATTAAACCACAAAATTAATGATTTTTCACTGAGTGAAATGAAGGCATATATATATATATATATATATATATATATATATATATATATTATTATTATTATTATTATTAAAAATGTGAAATACATGGTTATAAAAAAGCCAAAAATAAATCTTTAAAAAAAGAAATACCTGGCCAGTGAGAAATGTTTGTGGAAGATACATTTTCTTTGTCCACCCACCATTAGCAAGTGTGGTAAAATGTTAATTTTGAATCATGTGAATAATTCATATTGTATTTTAATATATTTACTGAAATTACATTTACTCATTTCAACTTTGGAAGAGAAAAATATGTCAAAAGTCCCTAAATACAAAGCCTTTCCTTTAAAGTAATGCATGCCATAATTGTCTTGAAGAATATTTGTTAGTGTGTCCTGACCTAAAATGAAAGGAAAGAAAAGGCGCTGCATGTGATAATGCATTGTGATCAATGGTATTATTGATAGGCCGAAAGATTAAACTCAGGATTACACGAGTCATGTGTAGTCCTTTTCAGTCCTCTCTCTCTCTTGTGTGTGTGTTTGTGTGTCTTTGTGTGTTAAATGTTCTGTGAGTCCCTGCATGTGTTCTCTACCACAGACAGCTCCATCAATCTTTGGCTTTTATTAATAACCTCCCTGTGTTTGAGTTTCTCTGACTTCATCTCTTCATACATCTCTTTCTTTTCATTCTTTCTCTCATCATGCCTATTTCTACTTTTTCTTGTTTTCTGTCACTTTCATTTACTATCACTTCTTTCTGTGGCTTTGCTTTCTTCGTTTCATATTTTGTTTCACTCTCTGTCTTTCAACAATCATACTCTGTTTTTCATATGTCACATATCACTCCCGCTTTCATCTCTTTTATGGGTGTTTCTTGGTTATTTTTGGCCTTGTTGAATTTTAAAATAAACCCTATTAAAGCATACTTTTCACACTCATTGGTTTAATTTGTCCACTAAGAATGTCCAACAGTTAATGTACAAGCATTACAAAAGAGTCCTGTCATTTTTCCCAAACCACATCTCATAATATGTATTGTGTTTCATAACATTCTTTGATGGAAATTAATTTCTTTTGGAAAATGTAAAAGCTAGGATTTTATTCATTCTAAATACACACAATTAAATAACATTTGCACAATTTTTCATATCAAAATGCATGGGAAACAAACAATGGGTCTCATTCTCTAATAATTGTGTGGATTATTACGTATGGAGAACTTCTCACGAAAAATCTCTGCATAATTCAAAACGTCTGTACACACATGATTTTTTTTTCTTAATCTCATTATAATGTTAATGTTATTGTATTTTAAAATAAGGCACAAGGTTAATTATTTGCATAAAACACGGCCAAACTATCTCCATATAAGGGTTTTCCACACAGCCTTTCCTTTACAGCCTTTCGTCACTCTCGTCAACACGCCGGATCCTTGAGAGAGCAATGCCAGTTGTGTCATTCTCAAAACCTGTTCTAACACCATAAACACCTTTATTCATACTTTTTTTTTTATGAAATAATAATAATATAATTATAGTTGTGTTAAGATGAAATAGGACTTCTTAACACATTTTTAAGGCAGCACAGAGAAATGCTTTTTTTGCGTGTGGTTTCAATTGTTCCTAAATTTTTTTGTAATCATTAATGTGTAAAGTGTGTAAAACATGTAATATTTTAGCCACAGGCACTGCTGATTGTTAATTCCATCACACAAAGAATCCAAATGATGTTTGTCTGGTTATTTTTAAATAAATTATCCATAAAGAATCTACATTTACTGAATAATGCATACTCTCCCAATTCAGCTCTGATTGCATAATCTGAACTTAAGATGATTTTATATAGGCATTTAAATTCTATGCTTTTACCTATTTAAAAAAAATAGAGCATGGTAAAAAGTTTCATAAAGCGAAAAAAATCTCTTAGTTTCAAAATACATTAATGCCTGGGGATATAAAAGTGACTTATATTTTCTTTATTCTCTTTGTATTTTCTGGGACTGAAACTAAACAAAGAACATTTTTGAGCAACAAAAAAGGAAAATGAGTAAGTGAGACCAAAAAGGGAGAGAGAGAGAGAGAAAGAAAGACAGACAGAGAAAGACAGTGAGCGAGTGAAACACAAATACATAGCGCCAAGTGTGACATGCAGTTCATGTTTTAAAATAACACTCCACTTACTGCTTTGTAAAAGAGCCAATACACACACTTACACATATTTTATATCACATTTTGCTGAGGGCTGTTAGAGATCACTGATGTGTTTCTGAATGCTTATAAAACCAGACCATGTCGGTTACAGCAGACATCTGTCAGTCAGACCGCTGTTTGTGTGTGAGGGGACACACATTCTGGAGTTTTCCAGATTTTCTCCATTTTCCAGATTTTCACCATTTTCTCATTGAGAAAGAAATAAGAGCCATATAATATGCACAGTATATATTTCAATGTATATGCAAAGTAGAAATGTTTTTTGAGGAAAGAAGCCTCTAAGATCGTAATGAGTTCTCTATCTGTTGACAGGTTTGATCCTCAGAAGGGCTTTTGGTGTCAGCTGTTGGAAGGCGGCAGGACTAAATGTTTGGGAAAGAGCAAAGGCCGCAAGTACCCACCCATGGACTCTGAGGTATACCACCTAACAACAGAAGACTCTGAGCAAAATGGAGCCGTTCATTTTTTATGATTAGAGCTGCATTATAGAGGCATGCTATCATTGAGAGATATGGGTCATAGAGAGAGAGAGAGAGAGAGAGAGAGAGAGAGAGAGAACACACTGACCGCTGACTGTTCAATTTTGCAACAGCTAACATGTCTGAAGCACATGTACTAAATAACTGAAACCAACAGAACAACTCACTCTCGCTTCATATTTCTCCATTTCCTTCTCACTGTTTTCACTTACACACACACACACACACAAAAACAGTTACAAAATTTACATTCACCCACCTCGTGTTATTCCAACCCTGTACGACTTTCTGTCTTCTGCAGAACACAAAAGAAGATATTCTGAAGAATTTTCAACTGTTGATTTTTTCCTATACAGTGAAAGTCAGTCCAAAACAACACTGGACCCTATTGACTTTCACTGTACGGACAAAACTTCTCAAAACATCTTTCTTTGTGTTTCACAGAAGAACAAAAGTCAAAGGTTTGTAATGACACAAGGATGAGTAAATAATGACAATTTAAATTGTGTGATCTCTGTAGCCCTCAATCGGGTCATGGGGTCTATACGACCCTAATCGACTTTTACTTAATAAAAAAAAGGTTCCCTTCATCTCAGTATAATAAGATTTTGTGACTTTTCATACATTATCTATCTATACACACACACAAAAAAAACTGGGCTTGATTCGGTTGTTCTGAAGGTATGTAAAAAAAAAAATGTTTACACTTCTGGTCTTCAGGGTCAATATGACCACATATTGAAATGAATGGGAAATGTGAAAAAAACTAAATATATTTTCTTCATGTGTCAAAAAAACCCCCAGCATAAATCTGCATTTTTTTACACAGAAATGAAGGCCTAGTACTATAGCATAAATGCAATGTATCATAAAAAAATAATATTTCATATGCTCATGCTAAACCTAATGGTGTAGTTGAAGAATTGTGTGGTATATGGATAGTTGGATACAAAAGTACTTTATATCTCCAAAAACACAGCATTAATGAATAGATACGAAGTAAACGAAAAAAATTATATATTATTTGTATGATTAAAAATGTATATTTTTTGTTATTACTCAATCAATTGTTGGGGTCGTATAGACCCCGAAGCCCAGAAGTGTAAACAGGAAACGAAGGCCATTTGAAGGTTAAGAACAGTGTAAATATTAAGGACATGGTTCATATTGCACATATTATTAGGGGTTTTTAAATAAATTAAATAACAAAAGCTTACAAGTTTTTAACATTAGATATAACGATTGCTTTAAAAGACACTTTCAGTCCAACCTGCAAACTGTTCAAAGGGCTTTAAACGATTTCAGACGATGAATCAATCGATGATGAATCTTATGAAGCGAAACGATTGCTCATTTAAAAAAAAAAAAAAAGTTTAAGTTTTATAAGCTCAAATGGTCGCCTTACTATGTTCTGTGATGCGCGTTCATGACTCTCCTATTCAAACTCGTTCTTTTCCCGAGTCAACTCGTTCATTTTGTTCGTTAAATGAACTAAATGACACAAAAAAGAGTCGTTCATTTTGATAAACGAATTCGAACAGGAGAGTCACGAACGCGCGTCACAGAACAGAGCAAGGCGACCATTTTAGCTTATAAAACTTAAACTGTGTTGTTGTTTTTTTTTTAAATGAGCGATCGTTTCGCTTGATAAGACCCTTATTCATCGTCTGGAATCGTTTAAAGCCCTTTGAACAGTTTGCAGTTTGTACTGAAAATGT
The DNA here is from genome assembly GCF_988280905.1 of Pimephales promelas. Lineage (NCBI taxonomy): Eukaryota > Metazoa > Chordata > Actinopteri > Cypriniformes > Leuciscidae > Pimephales > Pimephales promelas. Next base: position 29,682,074 of record NC_142774.1, read on the forward strand.
CTTTTGGCCCATGAACCATTTGGTTCCCATTGAAGTCCATTACATGGAGAAAATCCTGGAATGTTTTCATCAAAAACCTTAATTTTTTCGACTGAAGAAAGAAAGACATGGATATCTTGAATGACATGGGGGTGAGTAAATTATCAGCACAAGTTTTTTTTTTTAAAGTGAACTACTCCTTTAACAGTAAAGACTGTACGTGTGAAATGTGCTATAATGTATCATAGTATAACACAGCACATGTTCGCTACAGATGTTTGCCAAACCATAAAACCCATACCGAAAATGTGTCCTGTTTCACCCCTATATTCTAAACCAAGTCTGTAGCTGCTCTGCTCACTAAAAAATGTTTTCTGTTCACTCTTGTCTTGTCTTTTCTTCTTTCTTTTTTTTAGTCAAGAGCGTTTCTCTCCAGATTCTACAGGGATCAGAACATTGAATTATCTAAGCTGCTACACAGACTGGGACAGCCGCTACCAGCCTGGCTCCGAGAGGAACTACAGAAGGTCAGGTAGCCCTAACCAGACCACCACTCCTCAAGGTTCGACCCTCAAAGGAAACCAGACACTTGAACAGTACTCAATGCCACCTACCTGAAAGCTTGCAAAGCAAAGGTCAAAAATTCAACTCACCAATCATTGGTGCCTCTGGAAATCCAAACAAAGCCGTACGATGTGTCCATGGCAACATGACATTTTTGTTGCAAAAGGTCAGATTTTGTCAGTGAGATACGGTGATGTTACTGTGACCCTTGAACTTCGGATGCAGCCAAACAGAGACTGCATAAAGACTGTGTTACTGAAATAAGAGACTTCCTCTTATATTTACTGTCCCCCCATCAGACACTGGATATAAAGGTATGGCTTTAGATTTTATACGTCATCATGAAATTTAAAACTGCACAACCACTGTTCATATCCTCACTCTTGCAAATATATCAGTCAATCAATCTATCAGCCAATCAAAGTGAAGATGCAAAATGTTAAGAATCAATATTGAAAAAATAAAGAGCACAGTCAAGTTTGCTGTGTCAGCTTTAAACTGGTCAATGAAGTGATGTCATTGTGATGTCAATGTCTCAGTCCATGTGCCAGTTACTGGTGATATATTATAAACAATGGCCTGAAGAGAGAATATCATTTTAGTCTTTGTGTGTGTGTGTGTGTGTGTGTGTGTGTGTGTGTGTGTGTGTGTGTGTGTGTGTGTGTGTGTGTGTGTGTGTGTGCGTGTGTGTGTGTGCGTGTGCGTGTGCGTGTGTGTCTAGGCATATGTCTGTAGCCAGGTAGCCTTAGTCCTGCCCACTGGACTGCAACTGGTTGGCTGATGAATTTGAAGTGTGACTTTTATTTTTAAAAACAATTTGCCTCAATACGGAGAGAAAGTGCTTTGAGAAATATGTAAATAACTATATATTCAATAAACACTGGAGAGATTCATGTTTCTGTAAAACAGTCCTCGCAAAGTTCAGTCTCTATTTGTGCACGGTATACCTGGAAAACATACATGAAATATATTAGATATCATTTGTCTATTATTTTATATATATTTATTTATTTATTTATTTTTATATATTACTTGAATGTGTCTATTTGTCATCACATTGTTAGGTTACAGTATACTCAAAACCATAAAGGTGCCCTTTCAAATAAACATAACTCTAGGGACTTACAATTGTCCAAGACATCTCAGGCAATTCTTTTTTGTTGTTGTTTTGTTTTTATGACAAAACCTTTTGTGCTAGGCTATAGTGATCTTGTTTTTAATAAAATACCTCCCTCTAGTGGTCACTTAAATAATGGGACCCTCACAAACACTTCATAGGCCTGGTAAACCCAGTTAACTAACGGATTAGGTAGGTCATGACCTTTACAACTGAGATTACGGGTAAGATCTGATGTGTAAAACATTATTCTTAATGTCATATCAAAGTCTTCTGTAGGCCTAGTTTACTCAGGAAAATATACACTCACCTAAAGGATTATTAGGAACACCATACTAATACTGTGTTTGACTGCCTTAACTCTATGTGTCATTGATTCAACAAGGTCCTGAATGTATTCTTTAGAAATGTTGGCCCATATTGATAGGATAGCATCTTGCAGTTGATGGAGATTTGTGGGATGCACATCCAGGGCACGAAGCTCCCATTCCACCACATCCCAAAGATGCTCTATTGGGTTGAGATCTGGTGACTGTGGGGGCCATTTTAGTACAGTCATTGTCATGTTCAAAAAATCAATTTGAAATGATTCGAGCTTTGTGACGGTGCATTGTCCTGCTTGAATTAGCCATCAGAGGACGGGTATATGGTGACCATAAAGGGATGGACATGGTCGGAAACAATGCTCAGGTAGGCTGTGGCATTTAAACTGTCCAATTGGCACTAAGGGGCCTAAAGTGTGCCCAGAAAACATCCCCCACACCATTACGCACCACCACCAGCAGCCTGCACAGTGGTAACAAGGCCTGATGGATCCATGTTGTCATTCTGTTTACGCCAAATTCTCTCTCTGACTCTACCATCAGAAATCAATACTCATCAGATCAGGCAACATTTTTTCAGTCTTCAACTGTCCAATATTGGTGAGCTCTTGCAAATTGTAGCCTCTTTTTCCTATTTGTGGAGATTGGTACCTGGTGGGGTCCTCTGGTCCTCTGCTGTTGTAACCCATCCGCCTCTGTGTTCTGGCTTCACAAATGGCCTACCTACCTTAACGTGCACATTCTGGAGTTATAGGGGCCCATATACTTAGATTTAGATTTTAGTTTAGATTAGTACTGGGCGGGTTAGCATTAGGGGCCCCCAGGGGACCTGTGAAGCTGGAAGTAGGACACCGCCTGCAAGGTTGGTATGTGGGCAGCAGGGGGTGCCCTAGATCCTAACCTTTTTTCCCCCCTATCTCCAAAAATAGACTCACTTTACATCACCCTGCTCCTGAAGAGCTACCGTCCTGCAGATCTCAACACACACTTGAACCAGATAATCAAGGTGTTTCGGGTTACGTGATAATTATAGGCAGGTGTGTAGCAGGGTTAGAACTGAAGTCTGCAGGATCGTATCTCTCCAGGAGCAGGGTTGAGGATCCCTGACCTCACATTACATTAGTGTGTATGTCACATACAACAAAGTACCAAGGTGTTTTGTACATGAACCAGAGTACCATGTGAATATCATGATACACAAATTCCAGTACCATGTACCATGGTATCGCCCTATGATACAATGCACAATAGTACTACCACAGTATTTTTTGTGAGGAGTATTAAACAATCTCAATCATATAGTTGCAGCTTATGTTTATATTAGTGTATTTCTTTGTTGTTGTGTTAGAGATAGTGATACCCCTATAGACATTATCATAAATTAAATGATTATTAATATGGTCAAGAACTGTTGTAGTACTCGAGACTCGGACTCGTCTCGGACTCGGTCTCGAGACCATATTTTAACATATTTGGACTCGGAATTGAGTCGTACTCGAACATTTTTTTTTAGGACTCGGACTTATTCCCGAGTCCACTCGTGTTCAATTCAAAATATTTTTCATGATAATTAATGTATGTTAATAAAATATTTCTTTAAATTGATTGACACGCCCAGTGATTGGCAGTGGTGGAATGTAACGAAGTACAAATACTTTGTTACTTTACTTAAGTACATTTTTCACGTATCTTTACTTTACATAAGTAGAATAAATAGCGCATACTTTTTACTTTTACTTCGTTACATTTTGCAGCAATTATTATACTTTCTACTCCACTACATTTCTAGAACTTCTGTTACATTTTCATTACATTTTCTGATCAGTTTTTCCCCTGCCAAAACGTAATCTGACCGTCCGTTCGTTGCATCTTTGTCTCACCAGTGACGTTTGGTTGCCATAGAGCCTCCATTTTTGCACTCAGGTCTAAGTCCCATGGCCCTCTATCAGAATCCAGAGTTTCAAGAAGATCGGAGAAACTTATTTTTTCGCACACAAAAAAAAAACGACAGGGGTAACACTGTCGTTTTTTTTTTTTTTTTGGTCGAAATTTTTAGTTTCTCTGATCTTCTTGAAACTCTGGTTCCCTATCGTAGTCACTTCGAGTTACGTCAGAAGTGACGGAGATTGGGGGTTTCGCATAGAAAGCCAATCCTCTTCGAGTATTAAAACACGAGCCAATGGCATGCAATGCCTTGGGGCTGCGGAAATTTGCATAGCGTACTCCGCCCTACTCCGTGAGTATAAAAGGAGGAAGTGAACGCAACCGCAGTATGTTTTCGCTTCGGAGCCAAGAGAACCTCTTCACTCCTCAAAGCTGAATCAAGACTCTTCGAGACGAGCGTCCTCTTCAGTGTTGGTGTGACGGCGGTACCCAGCGAGATTCTGCATTGCCTGCGATCTGTGCAGTGGTTTGCCAGACTTTGCGCTTCTCCCTGGTAGCCTCAGCGCTGAAAGAGTGAATTTCTCTCCTCTCTGTAAAAGAGCTGCACGCGGCACGTCTTTTTAAAGATGGCTCGCCCGTGCCCTTCTGGATGTGGTAGATTTCTGTCGTCATCTGATGGTCACGAACGCTGCTTTGTTTGCTTGGGCATTCAGCATGCAGCAGCAGCGTTCGTGGATGACTCATGTTCCTTCTGTGGGACCATGACCATCTCCACACTGAGGTCGCGGCTCAATGATCTCACTAGAGTGAGAGCCCCGGTCCCCCCTACTCGATCGGCTTCCTTCACGAGAGGGGGCCCGTCGACCCGGGGACCGGGCGATCTAACGGTGACGGTGTGGGATAAAGCCCCGACAATTCCTCGGGCCACACCTCCCGCCTCAGTGCGTGAGCCAGCGGGCGCTAGTTCGACTCGGTCGGTTGTCTCTTCGGCGGCACCGGCTGCTTCGAGCAGCGCCCCAGATGATGATGCGATGTCTATCACAGCATCACTAGGCGGGCTTGATTCCTCGGGAGAGGAAGATCCGGCTGCGTTGCCTCCTTCGGGAGTCCCAGCGTTGTCCGCGTCAGATCCCGAGATGACGGCCATGCTGTCTCGAGCCGCTGGGAGTATCGGGCTAGAATGGAAACCTCCATCCTGCCCCGACCTCTCGCGGATGGATAATTGGTTTTTGGACAAGGCTGCCGCTGCAAAGCCACGGCCGACTCCAATACCTTTTTTCCCCGAGCTGCATGCGGAGTTATCGCGCTCTTGGGGGGCTCCTTTGTCCACTCGAGAGCGCGATCTCTCCCCCGCCTTTCCCCCCCTCGACGGCGGGGCCGCCCGTGGGTACACTGGGATGCCCCCGGTGGAGCGCTCTGTTGCGATGCAGCTGTGTCCACAGAGCGCCTCCACCCGTGGTCCTCCTAAGCACCCATCCAAAGCCTGTGGGTTCTCGTCTGCTATGGCGGCGCGATCCTACAGAGCGGCGGGACAGGCGGCCTCCGCTCTGCATGCTATGACCACTTTGCAGGTCTTCCAAGCGAAGTTGCTCAGAGACATGCACGAGGGCGGGACTGACACGACGGCATTCAAAGAACTGCGGTCCGCCACTGACCTTGCTCTCCGGGCAACGAAAGTGGCTGCTCGCGCCGTTGGTCAGGTGATGGCCACTAGCGTGGTTCAGGAGCGTCATCTGTGGCTCAACCTGTCGGATACGCGGAGCGCTGAGCGGACTCGTCTGCTCGACGCTCCGCTGTCCCAGGTTGGCCTTTTCGGCGGTGCGGTCGAGGACTTCGCCCATCAGTTCTCCACCGCCCAGAAGCAGACGGAGGCCATCAAACACATCCTGCCCCGACGACCAGCTGCTGCCTCCACCCAGTCGTCGGCACAGGCGCCTCCCCCTGCTCGCCGCCGAGGACGCCCCCCTGCGGCTCCCCTCCCTCCCGCCCGGCCCCAGCAGCAGCCTTCACCCGGGCCCCGGCGTCGAGGAGGCCGCAGGCCGGCGTCACAGCCCCCTCAGGCCGCTCGCCCCGCTAAACGCCAGGCCAAGCGAAGATCCTGACACGGGCCGCTCGGTGACGATCTCGAGTCTTTCACAGGAGGCGGTAGCAGGCCCCCTCCTTCCCCCGGTGGAGGGCCGGGGGAGAATCTTTTGTTCTCAGCTCCCCGCTGCTCACCCACGGGTGGGCAGCACCCTGAACTGGTTAAAGAAAGACTTGACATCCTCACTGAGCTCACAGACTGGAGTGAGTGCCCCCGATGCCCCAGGGTGTCGGCCCACTCACTCCTCTCTGTCTCGGAGGGCGCGGAAGGGTGCGTGTGTCGTCCCCGGGCTACACCAATCCCTTCCCCCTCTCTCGCCAGACCCCCGGCAGAACGGACCCCCGTGGAACGCTCCGCTTTCCCTGGTCCCTTCTGTCGGGGAGCGGGCTTCGACGCATCCGAGCGGGGTAACCCCTGCACGCGTGCCAGTCGACCCGCCACGCTGCCCCTCCGGGGGGACGTCTGTGGTTCACATGACCCCGTTGGCTCACTTCCTGGAAGCCTGGCTAGCGCTTCCCGGGGTATCCCGCTGGGTCATCAGAACGATCAGATTCGGCTACGCGATTCAGTTCGCACGGTCTCCTCCCCGCTTCAGGGGAGTTCGCTCCACGATAGTCGGTGGCAATGCCCCAGTCCTGAGAGCGGAGATTGCGACCCTGCTGGCGAAGGGTGCAATCGAGACGGTCCCTCCAGCCGAGGTGAGGTCCGGGTTTTTCAGCCCCTACTTCATTGTCCCCAAGAAGACCGGTGGGTTACGACCGATCCTGGACCTGCGCATTTTGAACCGTTCTCTCCATCGACTACCGTTCAAAATGCTCACGGCCAAACGCATTTTCGAATGTGTTCGGTATCAGGATTGGTTTGCAGCGATCGACCTGAAGGACGCGTACTTCCATGTGTCCATCTTACCTCGACACAGACCGTTTCTTCGGTTTGCCTTCGAGGGCCAGGCATATCAGTACGCCGTTCTCCCATTCGGGTTAGCTCTGTCCCCTCGCGTCTTCACGAAGATCGTCGAGGCAGCCCTTGTTCCCCTTCGCGAACACGGGGTTCGCATCCTGAATTATCTCGACGACTGGCTGATACTAGCACACTCTCGAGCTCAGCTTTGCGAACACAGAGACTTGGTGCTCCGGCACCTAGCCCGTCTGGGCCTTCGGGTCAACCGAGAAAAGAGCAAACTTTGCCCCGTGCAGAGGATCTCTTTTCTCGGCGTGGAGATAGACTCGGTCGCCATGTCCGCGCAGCTCACGATCGAGCGCGCGCACTCACTGCTGACTTGTCTTCGTCAGTTCGAGGGCAAGAGTGCGGTTCCACTGAAACTTTTTCAGAGGCTCCTGGGGCATATGGCATCCGCGGCCGCGGCAACGCCGCTCGGTTTGCTTCATATGAGACCGCTTCAGCTGTGGCTTCGCGATCGAGTCCCGAGGTGGGCATGGCATCGCGGCTCGCTCCGAGTCCCAGTGACTCCGACATGCCGGCGAACCTTCTTCCCGTGGTCGAACCTCAGCTTTTTACGGACGGGCGTCCCTATTCAGCGAGTTTCCAGGCATCTCATCGTCTCCACGGATGCATCTACCACGGGTTGGGGTGCCATGTGCAATGGGCATGCAGCCGCCGGCTCCTGGACGGGGGCCCAGCGCCTCATGCACATCAATTGCCTCGAGCTGCTGGCGGTACGGCTCGCCCTGCACCGCTTCAGAGCGTTGCTCAAGGGCCAGCATGTGCTTGTCCGCTCAGACAACACTACGGCTGTAGCGTACATCAACCACCAGGGGGGTCTACGCTCGCGCCGGTTGTCGCAGCTCGCTCGCCACCTCTTGATATGGAGTCAGAAGCACCTGAGGTCCCTTCGTGCAGTTCACATTCCTGGAGACCGGAACTGGGCAGCCGACGAGCTGTCTCGGGTCCGCCCTATCTCCGGCGAGTGGCGACTCCATCCCCAGTCGGTCCAGCTGATCTGGAAAGAGTTCGGGGAGGCACAGATAGATCTGTTCGCCTCCCGGGACTCAGCCCACTGCGCCCAGTTTTATTCTCTGACCTGGGGCTCTCTCGGTTCGGATGCGCTGGCGCACAGCTGGCCACGGGGCCCACGCAAGTATGCGTTTCCCCCAGTGAGCCTCCTTGCACGGGTGTTGTGCAAGATCAAGGAGGACGAGGAGCAGGTCTTGCTGGTAGCCCCCTACTGGCCCACCAAGACGTGGTTCTCCGATCTCATGCTCCTCGCGACAGCACCTCCTTGGCCTATTCCTCTGAGACAAGACCTTCTCTCTCAGAGACGGGGCACTCTGTGGCACCCTCGTCCCGATCTCTGGAGGCTGCACGTGTGGCTCATGGACGGGACGAGGCAGGTTTGAGTTCGCTGCCACCTGCGGTGGCGGCAACCATCACTTCCGCAAGAGCGTTGTCCACGAGACACCTTTATGCGTTGAAGTGGAACCTCTTCGTCAATTGGTGCTCTTCTCGCGGAGAAGACCCCCGGAGATGTTCGATCAGTGTCGTGCTTTCCTTCCTGCAAGAGGGGTTGGAGCGCAGGCTGTCGCCCTCCACCCTTAAGGTTTACGTCGCGGCCATTGCCGCTTCTCATGAAGCAGTGGAAGGTAAGTCCTTAGGGAAGCACGACCTGGTCATCAGGTTCCTGAGGGGAGCGAGGAGGCTGCATCCGCCTCGTCCTCCCCTCGTACCCTCTTGGGACCTCTCGGTAGTTTTAAGTGCTCTGCAGAGGCATCCCTTTGAGCCTTTGCAATCAGTAGAGTTAAAGTTTCTGTCCATGAAGACAGCACTCCTGGTTGCATTGGCCTCCATCAAGAGGGTGGGGGACCTGCACGCATTCTCCGTTGACGAAGCGTGCCTGGAGTTCGGGCCGGCTTACTCTCACGTGATCCTGAGACCCCGGCCTGGATATGTGCCCAAGGTTCCCACCACTCCCTTCCGGGACCAGGTGGTGAACCTGCAAGCGCTGCCCCCGGAGGAGGCAGACCCAGCCTTGGCACTGCTCTGTCCGGTACGTGCTCTCCGCACCTATGTCGACAGAACGCAGTGTTTCAGGACCTCAGACCAGCTCTTTGTCTGTCATGGAGGGAGCCAGAAGGGAAGGGCTCTCTCAAAGCAACGGCTGTCCCACTGGATAGTGGATGCCATTGCTTTGTCTTACCAGCAGCAAGGCCTTCCGTGCCCCCTTGGTGTGACGGCCCATTCCACTCGGAGTGTAGCCTCCTCTTGGGCTTTAGCGCACGGCGCCTCGCTAACAGACATCTGCAGAGCTGCAGGCTGGGCGACACCCAACACCTTCGCCAGATTCTATAATCTGCGAATTGAGCCGGTATCCTCTCACGTACTCGTTTCGGCCAGTTCTGGATCCGCTCAGGTGTCTTCGCTTGCTCGCCACTCCACTCCCCGGACTGGATAAGTGCGATATTTCCTCAGTTCTTCCATTGAAGTCTTGAGTCCTCCAGCACCGACGATGCGGGCACCACTGCGTGGCTCTGGATGCTAGCTAGGTGCCTCCATGCGCACGGTTCCCCATGGTAACCGTCTCATGTGTATTATCCACTGTAAGCCTCTCTGAGCATGTGTCTTCCCTTGGCAAGCCATCTGCCACCCTGGAGTTTAAATCAGTAGCCACCTGCGGTTGGTACTCCAGTGTTCCATATGTGTCCCTAGGTGGCCATATGTGTATTCTTAAGTCCTCCCTTCGGTAGGCAGCTGGTAGCATGTCCCCTTCGGGATATGTTTCCCAGTGTACCTTGGTAATCCTGTGTCAAAGTCGGATCCCCAAAAAAAAAAAAAAAAAAAAAGAGGTAAGGCTCGGGGGTTCAGTCTTTCGCAGGGCACTGGAAGACAGCTTGAAGATGGCGTGATGGCACAGACCCCCAATCTCCGTCACTTCTGACGTAACTCGAAGTGACTACGATAGGGAACGTCTCGGTTACGTATGTAACCCTCGTTCCCTGAGTAAGGGAACGGAGACGTTACGTCTCCCTGCCACTTCTGCTGTATCGCTGGGTAGAGGCCGAGTTCAGTCTTGGCTCCTCAGCGAAGACATACTGCGGTTGCGTTCACTTCCTCCTTTTATACTCACGGAGTAGGGCGGAGTACGCTATGCAAATTTCCGCAGCCCCAAGGCATTGCATGCCATTGGCTCGTGTTTTAATACTCGAAGAGGATTGGCTTTCTATGCGAAACCCCCAATCTCCGTCACTTCTGACGTAACGTCTCCGTTCCCTTACTCAGGGAACGAGGGTTACATACGTAACCGAGACGATTCTGATAGAGAGCCATGGGACTTAGACCTGAGTGCAAAAATGGAGGCTCTAGACCCTTCCAGAGCTGAGATATTGAGATACCACGTAGCATTTATGACATTATAAATATCTCAATATCTCAGCTCTGGAAGGGTCTAGAGCCTCCATTTTTGCACTCAGGTCTAAGTCCCATGGCCCTCTATCAGAATCTAGAGTTTCAAGAAGATCGGAGAAACTTATTTTTTCGCACAAAAAAAAAACGACAGGGGTAACACTGTCGTTTTTTTTTTGTTTGTTTTTTTGGTCGAAATTTTGAGTTTCTCTGATCTTCTTGAAACTCTGGATTCTAATAGAGGGGCATGGGACTTAGACCTGCATGCAAAATGGAGGCTCTAGACCCTTCCAGAGCTGAGATATTGAGATACCATGTAGCATTTGAAGAGTTTGGTTCCAAAACGCGATAAACGCCATTTTTTTTAAAAAATGAGTTACTGCAAAAATCTGACTTTTCAGTACCGACCAGATACAAAACAATGTTTAATTTAAATGGGATATCCGCCGTGTTATTATGTAATGTTTTCTCCCAAACCGCGACAAACGCCAGTCCCCCTTTTCTGCAAAATGCCACATATCCGCTAAACCAATCACAACGCACCATCCCACACAATGTAAACAGTAACGGCAGCGCTTTAACTAACCCGGCTTCCTAGGTTTTCTCTATTTTGTCCTTTCGATCAACAAACAAACAAAAAAATGAATAATTTTGACAGCATTGGTGAACCTGCGGAGGGTAAGGCATCCTGCATGGGTAAAGGTGACATCGAAATCGAATCATTTACGTGAGGAAGAAGATGGACTCGGGAGGAGGAAATGCCGGCTGTTGCTTGTTCTCACATGAGAGCATCAAACTTCTGTCATGCTGACACACTGACCCCAGAGGATCTTTTGGAAAACTTTTAGTTGTTTTATTCAAAGTCAACGAAAACCGAGCAGGACCAAGCCAGTTTACAGCTGATCGCCGTCAAAAAAGTTCAGCGGCGACGTCCCAAGGTTGACAACAGCGATATGCATAACGTTAGATCATGCTTAATAAATTATAGTTTATGATGATGTGCTCGTCTTAGTTAAAGGTATAGCGGAGGATTTTCTTTTTCTGGGTGGGTAGTCTATACTATTGGTCCACCTAAGTGTCAATCATTCTGGTGATATGTTTACGTAAGGCCGTCGCTACGTGCTCATCCCTATGTAGTTTTCACTTTCAGGTGTATTATGTCGGAGTTACGGTTTCAGCCATTCCTTTGAAAATGGCTGAGGGTCGAAAGAGAAAAAATGTTTACTAAGTGTATGATAAGAAGCGAAAGGCCGCAGAATATAGAAACAAGACCAGAGAGATTTTGGGTGAATATCGCTGGCGTGCGCTAAAAGCACAGGTTGGGCTTCTCACTGATGCTGCAGTCGCGAAGATTCTACTACACAGGTAAAGTTTGTCACGCTATTTGGAGAAATCCATTTAAAATCACTAGTAAAAGTTAATGCAAGCTACAATGCTAGCCCTGGCACGAGTCATGCACCGCATAGACACGGTAAACATCTCAATTTGTTTAAAGTAGCCTTTTTTCCAAAATGGTAATGTATCACGCTGAAATATTCTAAAATCTTGTGTGTTTATTATTACACAAATGCAACAAGCTACTTCTCCATATGCAACTATGTATAAAAATAACGTATTAACAATGAGAGATATTAGGTTAAGGACCAACGTAATAGCACTGCTTATATGTTGCTATGTAACGTAAAGCGATTTGCAAAATAGTTTCCTCAGAACGTATTTAGTGTGATACAGGGTTGCACATATCACGTCTTGAGTCCTCGGTCACTCAATCGATCAGTATAATAAGTAAATAAAACACGGAAGGGCATTTGACATGTTGTCTTTTTTATGAATGTTTTTTAGTTAGTTTAGAATTTGCAACATAATTGTGCAAGGCGTAATAGACGTTCCCTCTCGGGAGCAAGAGTGTTGTGTTTGTACATGTGCATTTTTTTTAAAAATTGGAGAGGGCGGGTCTTCTCTAAAATTCGGAAAGATCCTCCGCTATACCTTTAATGTTTTAATTAAGGTTTTGTTCATCCATGAAGTCATGAATGAAAATCGTTGAACTGTTAAAAAAAACGTTGTTAGTTCCTGATGATATTAATATGAATTAATGCATAATTCATTTATCCATGAATTCATGATAATTCAAGACATGAACCCTTAAAGTATTACCGAATATTGTTATATTAAAGCAATGGATTTATAGTATGCACAAGAAATTCAATGTGTATAAAATTTTATTTTGATTAATTGCATTTTGAAAAAAAAAATTATTGGATTTATTGCATTTTGGGGGGAAAAACGATCTGTTTTTATAATAAATCTTTGGAAATCAAAACCTGGATTTCATTTTTTATTGTTATTATAACCTACAAATGCTATGTGAAAATTTGAAACCGAAAATAGTGGTTTTCATCTTCCAATTTTCTTGCTAAAGAAAACACAGTTTTACTCAAATTCATCAAAATGGATTTATAGCGTTTTGGAACCAAACTCTTCATTTATGCCATTATAAATATCTCAATATCTCAGCTCTGGAAGGGTCTAGAGCCTCCATTTTTAGACTCAGGTCTAAGCCCCATGGCCCTCTATCAGAATCCAGAGTTTCAAGAAGATTGGAGAAACTTATTTTTTCGCACAAAAAAAAACGACAGCGGTAACACTGTCGTTTTTTTTTTTTTGGGTCGAAATTTTGAGATTCTCTGATCTTCTTGAAACTCTGGATTCTGATAGAGGGCCATGGGACTTAGACCTGAGTGCAAAAATGGAGGCTCTAGACCCTTCCAGAGCTGAGATATTGAGATACCACGTAGCATTTATGCCATTATAAATATCTGGAAGGGTCTAGAGCCTCCATTTTTGCACTCAGGTCTAAGTCCCATGGCCCTCTATCAGAATCTAGAGTTTCAAGAAGATCGGAGAAACTTATTTTTTCGCACAAAAAAAAAAAAACGACAGGGGTAACACTGTCTTTTTTTTTTTTGGTCGAAATTTTGAGTTTCTCTGATCTTCGTGAAACTCTGGATTCTGATAGAGGGCCATGGGACTTAGACCTGAGTACAAAAATGGAGGCTCTAGACCCTTCCAGAGCTGAGATATTGAGATACCACGTAGCATTTATGCCATTATAAATATCTCAATATCTCAGCTCTGGAAGGGTCTAGAGCCTCCATTTTTGCACTCAGGTCTAAGTCCCATGGCCCTCTATCAGAATCCAGACTTTCAAGAAGATCGGAGAAACTTATTTTTTCGCACAAAAAAAAAAAAAAACGACAGGGGTAACACTGTCGTTTTTTTTTTTTTTTGGTCGAAATTTTGAGTTTCTCTGATCTTCTTGAAACTCTGGATTCTGATAGAGGGCCATGGGACTTAGACCTGAGTGCAAAATGGAGGCTCTAGACCCTTCCAGAGCTGAGATATTGAGATACCACGTAGCATTTGAAGAGTTTGGTTCCAAAACGCGATAAACGCCATTGTTTTAAAAAATGAGTTACTGCAAAAATCTGACTTTTCAATACCGACCAGGTACAAAACAATGTTTCATTTAAATGGGATATCCGCCGTTTTATTATGTAATGTTTTCTCCCTTTCTTTCCAAACCGCAACAAACGCCAGTCCCCCTTTTCTGCAAAATGCCACATATCCGCTAAACCAATCACAACGCACCATCCCACGCAATGTAAACAGTAACGGCAGTGCTTTAACTAACCTGGCTTCCTAGGTTTTCTCTATTTTGTCCTTTCGATCAACAAACAAACAACAAAAATGAATAATTTTGACAGCATTGGTGAACCTGCGGAGGGTAAGGCATCCTGCATGGGTAAAGGTGACATCGAAATCGAATCATTTACGTGAGGAAGAAGATGGACTCGGGAGGAGGAAATGCCGGCTGTTGCTTGTTCTCACATGACAGCATCAAACTTCTGTCATGCTGACACACTGACCCCAGAGGATCTTTTGGAAAACTTTTAGTTGTTTTATTCAAAGTCAACGAAAACCGAGCAGGACCAAGCCAGTTTACAGCTGATCGCCGTCAAAAAAGTTCAGCGGCGACATCCCAAGGTTGACAACAGTGATATGCATAACGTTAGATCATGCTTAATAAATCATAGTTCATGATGATGTGCTCGTCTTAGTTAATGTTTTAATTAAGGTTTTGTTCATCAATGAAGTCATGAATGAAAATCGTTGAACTGTTAAAAAAAACGTTGTTAGTTCCTGATGATATTAATATGAATTAATGCATAATTCATTTATCCATGAATTCATGATAATTCATGACATGAACCCTTAAAGTATTACCGAATATTGTTATATTAAAGCAATGGATTTATAGTATGCACAAGAAATTCAATGTGTATACAATTTTATTTTGATGAATTGCATTTTGAAAAAAAATAAATTATTGGATTTATTGCATTTTGGGGGGGGGGGGGGGGACGATCTGTTTTTATAATAAATCTTTGGAAATCAAAACCTGGAATTCATTTTTTATTGTTATTATAACCTACAAATGCTATGTGAAAATTTGAAACCGAAAATAGTGGTTTTCATCTTCCCATTTTCTTGCTAAAGAAAACACAGTTTTACTCAAATTCATCAAAATGGATTTATAACGTTTTGGAACCAAACTCTTCATTTATGCCATTATAAATATCTCAATATCTCAGGTCTGGAAGGGTCTAGAGCCTCCATTTTTGCACTCAGGTCTAAGTCCCATGGCCCTCTATCAGAATCCAGAGTTTCAAGAAGATTGGAGAAACTTATTTTTTCGCACACAAAAAAAAAATGACAGGGGTAACACTGTCGTTTTTTTTTTTTTTTGGTCGAATTTTGAGTTTCTCTGATCTTCTTGAAACTCTGGATTCTGATATAGGGCCATAGGACTTAGACCTGCGTGCAAAAATGGAGGCTCTAGACCCTTCCAGAGCTGAGATATTGAGATACCACGTAGCATTTATGCCATTATAAATATCTGGAAGGGTCTAGAGCCTCCATTTTTGCATTTAGGTCTAAGTCCCATGGCCCTCTATCAGAATCTAGAGTTTCAAGGAGATCGGAGAAACTTATTTTTTCGCACAAAAAAAAATGACAGGGGTAACACTGTCGGTTTTTTTTTTTGGGTCGAAATTTTGAGTTTCTCTGATCTTCTTGAAACTCTGGATTCTGATAGAGAGCCATGGGACTTAGACCTGAGTGCAAAAATGGAGGCTCTAGACCCTTCCAGAGCTGAGATATTGAGATACCACGTAGCATTTATGCCATTATAAATATCTCAATATCTCAGCTCTGGGAGGGTCTAGAGCCTCCATTTTTGCGCTCAGGTCAAAGTCTCGCGGCCCTCTATCATAATCCAGAGTTTTGAGAAGATTGGAGAAACTTGATTTTTCGCCCGAAAACTGAAAAAAACGTAAGGGGTAACACTGTCGTTTTTTTTTCGGGTCGAAATTTTGAGTTTCGATATCTCAGCTCTTGAAGGGTCTAGAGCCTCCATTTTTGCGCTCAGGTCAAAGTCTCGCGGCCCTCTATCATAATCCAGAGTTTTGAGAAGATTGGAGAAACTTGATTTTTCGCCCGAAAACTGAAAAAAACGTAAGGAGTAACACTGTCGTTTTTTTTTCGGGTCGAAATTTTGAGTTTCGATATCTCAGCTCTGGAAGGGTCTAGAGCCTCCATTTTTGCGCTCAGGTCAAAGTCTCGCGGCCCTCTGTCATAATCCAGAGTTTTGAGAAGATTGGAGAAACTTGATTTTTCGCCCGAAAACTGAAAAAAACGTAAGGGGTAACACTGTCGGTTTTTTTTCGGGTCGAAATTTTGAGTTTTGATATCTCAGCTCTGGAAGGGTCTAGAGCCTCCATTTTTGCGCTCAGGTCAAAGTCTCGCGGCCCTCTATCATAATCCAGAGTTTTGAGAAGATTGGAGAAACTTGATTTTTCGCCCGAAAACTGAAAAAAACGTAAGGGGTAACACTGTCGTTTTTTTTTCGGGTCGAAATTTTGAGTTTCTATATCTCAGCTCTGGAAGGGTCTAGAGCCTCCATTTTTGCGCTCAGGTCAAAGTCTCGCGGCCCTCTATCATAATCCAGAGTTTTGAGAAGATTGGAGAAACTTGATTTTTCGCCCAAAAACTGAAAAAAACGTAAGGGGTAACACTGTCGTTTTTTTTTCGGGTCGAAATTTTGAGTTTCGATATCTCAGCTCTGGAAGGGTCTAGAGCCTCCATTTTTGCGCTCAGGTCAAAGTCTCGCGGCCCTCTGTCATAATCCAGAGTTTTGAGAAGATTGGAGAAACTTGATTTTTCGCCCAAAAACTGAAAAAAACGTAAGGGGTAACACTGTCGTTTTTTTTTTTCGGGTCGAAATTTTGAGTTTCGATATCTCAGCTCTGGAAGGGTCTAGAGCCTCCATTTTTGCGCTCAGGTCAAAGTCTCGCGGCCCTCTATCATAATCCAGAGTTTTTAGAAGATTGGAGAAACTTGATTTTTCGCCCGAAAACTGAAAAAAACGTAAGGGGTAACACTGTCGTTTTTTTTTTCGGGTCGAAATTTTGAGTTTCGATATCTCAGCTCTGGAAGGGTCTAGAGCCTCCATTTTTGCGCTCAGGTCAAAGTCTCGCGGCCCTCTATCATAATCCAGAGTTTTTAGAAGATTGGAGAAACTTGATTTTTCGCCCGAAAACTGAAAAAAACGTAAGAGGGTAACACTGTCGTTTTTTTTTTCGGGTCGAAATTTTGAGTTTCGATATCTCAGCTCTGGAAGGGTCTAGAGCCTCCATTTTTGCGCTCAGGTCAAAGTCTCGCGGCCCTCTATCATAATCCAGAGTTTTTAGAAGATTGGAGAAACTTGATTTTTCGCCCGTAAACTGAAAAAAACGTAAGGGGTAACACTGTCGTTTTTTTTTCGGGTCGAAATTTTGAGTTTCGATATCTCAGCTCTGGAAGGGTCTAGAGCCTCCATTTTTGCGCTCAGGTCAAAGTCTCGCGGCCCTCTGTCATAATCCAGAGTTTTGAGAAGATTGGAGAAACTTGATTTTTCGCCCGAAAACTGAAAAAAACGTAAGGGGTAACACTGTCGTTTTTTTTTTCGGGTCGAAATTTTGAGTTTCGATATCTCAGCTCTGGAAGGGTCTAGAGCCTCCATTTTTGCGCTCAGGTCAAAGTCTCGCGGCCCTCTATCATAATCCAGAGTTTTGAGAAGATTGGAGAAACTTGATTTTTCGCCCGAAAACTGAAAAAAACGTAAGGGGTAACACTGTCGTTTTTTTTTCGGGTCGAAATTTTGAGTTTCGATATCTCAGCTCTGGAAGGGCCTAGAGCCTCCATTTTTGCGCTCAGGTCAAAGTCTCGCGGCCCTCTATCATAATCCAGAGTTTTGAGAAGATTGGAGAAACTTGATTTTTCGCCCGAAAACTGAAAAAAACGTAAGGGGTAACACTGTCGTTTTTTTTCCGGGTCGAAATTTTGAGTTTCGATATCTCAGCTCTGGAAGGGTCTAGAGCCTCCATTTTTGCGCTCAGGTCAAAGTCTCGCGGCCCTCTATCATAATCCAGAGTTTTGAGAAGATTGGAGAAACTTGATTTTTCACCCGAAAACTGAAAAAAACGTAAGGGGTAACACTGTCGTTTTTTTTTCGGGTCGAAATTTTGAGTTTCGATATCTCAGCTCTGGAAGGGTCTAGAGCCCCCATTTTTGCGCTCAGGTCAAAGTCTCGCGGCCCTCTATCATAATCCAGAGTTTTGAGAAGATTGGAGAAACTTGATTTTTCGCCCGAAAACTGAAAAAAACGTAAGGGGTAACACTGTCGTTTTTTTTTCGGGTCGAAATTTTGAGTTTCGATATCTCAGCTCTGGAAGGGTCTAGAGCCTCCATTTTTGCGCTCAGGTCAAAGTCTCGCGGCCCTCAATCATAATCCAGAGTTTTGAGAAGATTGGAGAAACTTGATTTTTCGCCCGAAAACTGAAAAAAACGTAAGGGGTAACACTGTCGTTTTTTTTTCGGGTCGAAATTTTGAGTTTCGATATCTCAGCTCTGGAAGGGTCTAGAGCCTCCATTTTTGCGCTCAGGTCAAAGTCCCGCGGCCCTCTGTCATAATCCAGAGTTTTGAGAAGATTGGAGAAACTTGATTTTTCGCCCGAAAACTGAAAAAAACGTAAGGGGTAACACTGTCGTTTTTTTTTCGGGTCGAAATTTTGAGTTTCGATATCTCAGCTCTGGAATGGTCTAGAGCCTCCATTTTTGCGCTCAGGTCAAAGTCTCGCGGCCCTCTATCATAATCCAGAGTTTTGAGAAGATTGGAGAAACTTGATTTTTCGCCCGAAAACTGAAAAAAACGTAAGGGGTAACACTGTCGTTTTTTTTTTTCGGGTCGAAATTTTGAGTTTCGATATCTCAGCTCTGGAAGGGTCTAGAGCCTCCATTTTTGCGCTCAGGTCAAAGTCTCGCGGCCCTCTATCATAATCCAGAGTTTTGAGAAGATTGGAGAAACTTGATTTTTCGCCCGAAAACTGAAAAAACGTAAGGGGTAATACTGTCGTTTTTTTTTCGGGTCGAAATTTTGAGTTTCGATATCTCAGCTCTGGAAGGGTCTAGAGCCTCCATTTTTGCGCTCAGGTCAAAGTCTCGCGGCCCTCTATCATAATCCAGAGTTTTGAGAAGATTGGAGAAACTTGATTTTTCGCCCGAAAACTGAAAAAAACGTAAGGGGTAACACTGTCGTTTTTTTTCGGGTCGAAATTTTGAGTTTCGATATCTCAGCTCTGGAAGGGTCTAGAGCCTCCATTTTTGCGCTCAGGTCAAAGTCTCGCGGCCCTCTATCATAATCCAGAGTTTTGAGAAGATTGGAGAAACTTGATTTTTCGCCCGAAAACTGAAAAAAACGTAAGGGGTAACACTGTCGTTTTTTTTTCGGGTCGAAATTTTGAGTTTCGATATCTCAGCTCTGGAAGGGTCTAGAGCCTCCATTTTTGCGCTCAGGTCAAAGTCTCGCGGCCCTCTATCATAATCCAGAGTTTTGAGAAGATTGGAGAAACTTGATTTTTCGCCCGAAAACTGAAAAAAACGTAAGGGGTAACACTGTCATTTTTTTTTCGGGTCGAAATTTTGAGTTTCGATATCTCAGCTCTGGAAGGGTCTAGAGCCTCCATTTTTGCGCTCAGGTCAAAGTCTCGCGGCCCTCAATCATAATCCAGAGTTTTGAGAAGATTGGAGAAACTTGATTTTTCGCCCGAAAACTGAAAAAAACGTAAGGGGTAACACTGTCGTTTTTTTTTCGGGTCGAAATTTTGAGTTTCGATATCTCAGCTCTGGAAGGGTCTAGAGCCTCCATTTTTGCGCTCAGGTCAAAGTCTCGCGGCCCTCTGTCATAATCCAGAGTTTTGAGAAGATTGGAGAAACTTGATTTTTCGCCCGAAAACTGAAAAAAACGTAAGGGGTAACACTGTCGTTTTTTTTTCGGGTCGAAATTTTGAGTTTCGATATCTCAGCTCTGGAAGGGTCTAGAGCCTCCATTTTTGCGCTCAGGTCAAAGTCTCGCGGCCCTCTATCATAATCCAGAGTTTTGAGAAAATTGGAGAAACTTGATTTTTCGCCCGAAAACTGAAAAAAACGTAAGGGGTAACACTGTCGGTTTTTTTTCGGGTCGAAATTTTGAGTTTTGATATCTCAGCTCTGGAAGGGTCTAGAGCCTCCATTTTTGCGCTCAGGTCAAAGTCTCGCGGCCCTCTATCATAATCCAGAGTTTTGAGAAGATTGGAGAAACTTGATTTTTCGCCCGCAAACTGAAAAAAACGTAAGGTGTAACACTGTCGTTTTTTTTTCGGGTCGAAATTTTGAGTTTCGATATCTCAGCTCTGGAAGGGTCTAGAGCCTCCATTTTTGCGCTCAGGTCAAAGTCTCGCGGCCCTCTATCATAATCCAGAGTTTTGAGAAGATTGGAGAAACTTGATTTTTCGCCCAAAAACTGAAAAAAACCTAAGGGGTAACACTGTCGTTTTTTTTTTCGGGTCGAAATTTTGAGTTTCGATATCTCAGCTCTGGAAGGGTCTAGAGCCTCCATTTTTGCGCTCAGGTCAAAGTCTCGCGGCCCTCTATCATAATCCAGAGTTTTGAGAAGATTGGAGAAACTTGATTTTTCGCCCGAAAACTGAAAAAAACGTAAGGGGTAACACTGTCGTTTTTTTTTCGGGTCGAAATTTTGAGTTTCGATATCTCAGCTCTGGAAGGGTCTAGAGCCTCCATTTTTGCGCTCAGGTCAATGTCTCGCGGCCCTCTATCATAATCCAGAGTTTTGAGAAGATTGGAGAAACTTGATTTTTCGCCCGAAAACTGAAAAAAACGTAAGGGGTAACACTGTCGTTTTTTTTTTCGGGTCGAAATTTTGAGTTTCGATATCTCAGCTCTGGAAGGGTCTAGAGCCTCCATTTTTGCGCTCAGGTCAAAGTCTCGCGGCCCTCTATCATAATCCAGAGTTTTGAGAAGATTGGAGAAACTTGATTTTTCGCCCGAAAACTGAAAAAAACGTAAGGGGTAACACTGTCGTTTTTTTTTTCGGGTCGAAATTTTGAGTTTCGATATCTCAGCTCTGGAAGGGTCTAGAGCCTCCATTTTTGCGCTCAGGTCAAAGTCTCGCGGCCCTCTATCATAATCCAGAGTTTTGAGAAGATTGGAGAAACTTGATTTTTCGCCCGAAAACTGAAAAAAACGTAAGGGGTAACACTGTCATTTTTTTTTCGGGTCGAAATTTTGAGTTTCGATATCTCAGCTCTGGAAGGGTCTAGAGCCTCCATTTTTGCGCTCAGGTCAAAGTCTCGCGGCCCTCAATCATAATCCAGAGTTTTGAGAAGATTGGAGGAACTTGATTTTTCGCCCGAAAACTGAAAAAAACGTAAGGGGTAACACTGTCGTTTTTTTTTCGGGTCGAAATTTTGAGTTTCGATATCTCAGCTCTGGAAGGGTCTAGAGCCTCCATTTTTGCGCTCAGGTCAAAGTCTCGCGGCCCTCAATCATAATCCAGAGTTTTGAGAAGATTGGAGGAACTTGATTTTTCGCCCGAAAACTGAAAAAAACGTAAGGGGTAACACTGTCGTTTTTTTTTTCGGGTCGAAATTTTGAGTTTCGATATCTCAGCTCTGGAAGGGTCTAGAGCCTCCATTTTTGCGCTCAGGTCAAAGTTTCGCGGCCCTCTATCATAATCCAGAGTTTTGAGAAGATTGGAGAAACTTGATTTTTCGCCCGAAAACTGAAAAAAACGTAAGGGGTAACACTGTCGGTTTTTTTTTCGGGTCGAAATTTTGAGTTTCGATATCTCAGCTCTGGAAGGGTCTAGAGCCTCGATTTTTGCGCTCAGGTCAAAGTCTCGCGGCCCTCTATCATAATCCAGAGTTTTTAGAAGATTGGAGAAACTTGTTTTTTCGTCCGAAAACTGAAAAAAACGTAAGGGGTAACACTGTCGTTTTTTTTTTCGGGTCGAAATTTTGAGTTTCGATATCTCAGCTCTGGAAGGGTCTAGAGCCTCCATTTTTGCGCTCAGGTCAAAGTCTCGCGGCCCTCTATCATAATCCAGAGTTTTGAGAAGATTGGAGAAACTTGATTTTTCGCCCGAAAACTGAAAAAAACGTAAGGGGTAACACTGTCGTTTTTTTTTTTCGGGTCGAAATTTTGAGTTTCGATATCTCAGCTCTGGAAGGGCCTAGAGCCTCCATTTTTGCGCTCAGGTCAAAGTCTCGCGGCCCTCTATCATAATCCAGAGTTTTGAGAAGATTGGAGAAACTTGATTTTTCGCCCGAAAACTGAAAAAAAACGTAAGGGGTAACACTGTCGTTTTTTTTTCGGGTCGAAATTTTGAGTTTCGATATCTCAGCTCTGGAAGGGTCTAGAGCCTCGATTTTTGCGCTCAGGTCAAAGTCTCGCGGCCCTCTATCATAATCCAGAGTTTTGAGAAGATTGGAGAAACTTGATTTTTCGCCCGAAAACTGAAAAAAACGTAAGGGGTAACACTGTCGGTTTTTTTTCGGGTCGAAATTTTGAGTTTCGATATCTCAGCTCTGGAAGGGTCTAGAGCCTCCATTTTTGCGCTCAGGTCAAAGTCTCGCGGCCCTCTATCATAATCCAGAGTTTTGAGAAGATTGGAGAAACTTGATTTTTCGCCCGAAAACTGAAAAAAAAACGTAAGGGGTAACACTGTCGATTTTTTTCGGGTCGAAATTTTGAGTTTCGATATCTCAGCTCTGGAAGGGTCTAGAGTCTCCATTTTTGCGCTCAGGTCAAAGTCTCGCGGCCCTCTATCATAATCCAGAGTTTTGAGAAGATTGGAGAAACTTGATTTTTCGCCCGAAAACTGAAAAAAACGTAAGGGGTAACACTGTCGTTTTTTTTTCGGGTCGAAATTTTGAGTTTCGATATCTCAGCTCTGGAAGGGTCTAGAGCCTCCATTTTTGCGCTCAGGTCAAAGTCTCGCGGCCCTCTATCATAATCCAGAGTTTTGAGAAGATTGGAGAAACTTGATTTTTCGCCCGAAAACTGAAAAAAACGTAAGGGGTAACACTGTCGTTTTTTTTTTCGGGTCGAAATTTTGAGTTTCGATATCTCAGCTCTGGAAGGGTCTAGAGCCTCCATTTTTGCGCTCAGGTCAAAGTCTCGCGGCCCTCTATCATAATCCAGAGTTTTGAGAAGATTGGAGAAACTTGTTTTTTCGTCCGAAAACTGAAAAAAACGTAAGGGGTAACACTGTCGTTTTTTTTTTCGGGTCGAAATTTTGAGTTTCGATATCTCAGCTCTGGAAGGGTCTAGAGCCTCCATTTTTGCGCTCAGGTCAAAGTCTCGCGGCCCTCTATCATAATCCAGAGTTTTGAGAAGATTGGAGAAACTTGATTTTTCGCCCGAAAACTGAAAAAAACGTAAGGGGTAACACTGTCGTTTTTTTTTTCGGGTCGAAATTTTGAGTTTCGATATCTCAGCTCTGGAAGGGCCTAGAGCCTCCATTTTTGCGCTCAGGTCAAAGTCTCGCGGCCCTCTATCATAATCCAGAGTTTTGAGAAGATTGGAGAAACTTGATTTTTCGCCCGAAAACTGAAAAAAAACGTAAGGGGTAACACTGTCGTTTTTTTTTCGGGTCGAAATTTTGAGTTTCGATATCTCAGCTCTGGAAGGGTCTAGAGCCTCGATTTTTGCGCTCAGGTCAAAGTCTCGCGGCCCTCTATCATAATCCAGAGTTTTGAGAAGATTGGAGAAACTTGATTTTTCGCCCGAAAACTGAAAAAAACGTAAGGGGTAACACTGTCGGTTTTTTTTCGGGTCGAAATTTTGAGTTTCGATATCTCAGCTCTGGAAGGGTCTAGAGCCTCCATTTTTGCGCTCAGGTCAAAGTCTCGCGGCCCTCTATCATAATCCAGAGTTTTGAGAAGATTGGAGAAACTTGATTTTTCGCCCGAAAACTGAAAAAAAAACGTAAGGGGTAACACTGTCGATTTTTTTCGGGTCGAAATTTTGAGTTTCGATATCTCAGCTCTGGAAGGGTCTAGAGCCTCCATTTTTGCGCTCAGGTCAAAGTCTCGCGGCCCTCTATCATAATCCAGAGTTTTGAGAAGATTGGAGAAACTTGATTTTTCGCCCGAAAACTGAAAAAAACGTAAGGGGTAACACTGTCGTTTTTTTTTCGGGTCGAAATTTTGAGTTTCGATATCTCAGCTCTGGAAGGGTCTAGAGCCTCCATTTTTGCGCTCAGGTCAAAGTCTCGCGGCCCTCTATCATAATCCAGAGTTTTGAGAAGATTGGAGAAACTTGATTTTTCGCCCGAAAACTGAAAAAAACGTAAGGGGTAACACTGTCGTTTTTTTTTTTCGGGTCGAAATTTTGAGTTTCGATATCTCAGCTCTGGAAGGGCCTAGAGCCTCCATTTTTGCGCTCAGGTCAAAGTCTCGCGGCCCTCTATCATAATCCAGAGTTTTGAGAAGATTGGAGAAACTTGATTTTTCGCCCGAAAACTGAAAAAAACGTAAGGGGTAAAACTGTCGTTTTTTTTCCGGGTCGAAATTTTGAGTTTCGATATCTCAGCTCTGGAAGGGTCTAGAGCCTCCATTTTTGCGCTCAGGTCAAAGTTTCGCGGCCCTCTATCATAATCCAGAGTTTTGAGAAGATTGGAGAAACTTGATTTTTCACCCGAAAACTGAAAAAAACGTAAGGGGTAACACTGTCGTTTTTTTTTTGGGTCGAAATTTTGAGTTTCGATATCTCAGCTCTGGAAGGGTCTAGAGCCTCCATTTTTGCGCTCAGGTCAAAGTCTCGCGGCCCTCTATCATAATCCAGAGTTTTGAGAAGATTGGAGAAACTTGATTTTTCGCCCGAAAACTGAAAAAAACGTAAGGGGTAACACTGTCGTTTTTTTTTTCGGGTCGAAATTTTGAGTTTCGATATCTCAGCTCTGGAAGGGTCTAGAGCCTCCATTTTTGCGCTCAGGTCAAAGTCTCGCGGCCCTCTATCATAATCCAGAGTTTTGAGAAGATTGGAGAAACTTGATTTTTCGCCCGAAAACTGAAAAAAACGTAAGGGGTAACACTGTCATTTTTTTTTCGGGTCGAAATTTTGAGTTTCGATATCTCAGCTCTGGAAGGGTCTAGAGCCTCCATTTTTGCGCTCAGGTCAAAGTCTCGCGGCCCTCAATCATAATCCAGAGTTTTGAGAAGATTGGAGAAACTTGATTTTTCGCCCGAAAACTGAAAAAAACGTAAGGGGTAACACTGTCGTTTTTTTTTCGGGTCGAAATTTTGAGTTTCGATATCTCAGCTCTGGAAGGGTCTAGAGCCTCCATTTTTGCGCTCAGGTCAAAGTCTCGCGGCCCTCTATCATTATCCAGAGTTTTGAGAAGATTGGAGAAACTTGATTTTTCGCCCGAAAACTGAAAAAAACGTAAGGGGTAACACTGTCGTTTTTTTTTTTCGGGTCGAAATTTTGAGTTTCGATATCTCAGCTCTGGAAGGGTCTAGAGCCTCCATTTTTGCGCTCAGGTCAAAGTCTCGCGGCCCTCTATCATAATCCAGAGTTTTGAGAAGATTGGAGAAACTTGATTTTTCGCCCGAAAACTGAAAAAACGTAAGGGGTAACACTGTCGTTTTTTTTTCGGGTCGAAATTTTGAGTTTCGATATCTCAGCTCTGGAAGGGTCTAGAGCCTCCATTTTTGCGCTCAGGTCAAAGTCTCGCGGCCCTCTATCATAATCCAGAGTTTTGAGAAGATTGGAGAAACTTGATTTTTCGCCCGAAAACTGAAAAAAACGTAAGGGGTAACACTGTCGTTTTTTTTCGGGTCGAAATTTTGAGTTTCGATATCTCAGCTCTGGAAGGGTCTAGAGCCTCCATTTTTGCGCTCAGGTCAAAGTCTCGCGGCCCTCTATCATAATCCAGAGTTTTGAGAAGATTGGAGAAACTTGATTTTTCGCCCGAAAACTGAAAAAAAACGTAAGGGGTAACACTGTCGTTTTTTTTTCGGGTCGAAATTTTGAGTTTCGATATCTCAGCTCTGGAAGGGTCTAGAGCCTCGATTTTTGCGCTCAGGTCAAAGTCTCGCGGCCCTCTATCATAATCCAGAGTTTTGAGAAGATTGGAGAAACTTGATTTTTCGCCCGAAAACTGAAAAAAACGTAAGGGGTAACACTGTCGTTTTTTTTTCGGGTCGAAATTTTGAGTTTCGATATCTCAGCTCTGGAAGGGTCTAGAGCCTCCATTTTTGCGCTCAGGTCAAAGTCTCGCGGCCCTCTATCATAATCCAGAGTTTTGAGAAGATTGGAGAAACTTGATTTTTCGCCCGAAAACTGAAAAAAACGTAAGGGGTAACACTGTCGTTTTTTTTTTTTCGGGTCGAAATTTTGAGTTTCGATATCTCAGCTCTGGAAGGGCCTAGAGCCTCCATTTTTGCGCTCAGGTCAAAGTCTCGCGGCCCTCTATCATAATCCAGAGTTTTGAGAAGATTGGAGAAACTTGATTTTTCGCCCGAAAACTGAAAAAAACGTAAGGGGTAAAACTGTCGTTTTTTTTCCGGGTCGAAATTTTGAGTTTCGATATCTCAGCTCTGGAAGGGTCTAGAGCCTCCATTTTTGCGCTCAGGTCAAAGTTTCGCGGCCCTCTATCATAATCCAGAGTTTTGAGAAGATTGGAGAAACTTGATTTTTCACCCGAAAACTGAAAAAAACGTAAGGGGTAACACTGTCGTTTTTTTTTCGGGTCGAAATTTTGAGTTTCGATATCTCAGCTCTGGAAGGGTCTAGAGCCTCCATTTTTGCGCTCAGGTCAAAGTCTCGCGGCCCTCTATCATAATCCAGAGTTTTGAGAAGATTGGAGAAACTTGATTTTTCGCCCGAAAACTGAAAAAAACGTAAGGGGTAACACTGTCGTTTTTTTTTTCGGGTCGAAATTTTGAGTTTCGATATCTCAGCTCTGGAAGGGTCTAGAGCCTCCATTTTTGCGCTCAGGTCAAAGTCTCGCGGCCCTCTATCATAATCCAGAGTTTTGAGAAGATTGGAGAAACTTGATTTTTCGCCCGAAAACTGAAAAAAACGTAAGGGGTAACACTGTCATTTTTTTTTCGGGTCGAAATTTTGAGTTTCGATATCTCAGCTCTGGAAGGGTCTAGAGCCTCCATTTTTGCGCTCAGGTCAAAGTCTCGCGGCCCTCAATCATAATCCAGAGTTTTGAGAAGATTGGAGAAACTTGATTTTTCGCCCGAAAACTGAAAAAAACGTAAGGGGTAACACTGTCGGTTTTTTTTCGGGTCGAAATTTTGAGTTTCGATATCTCAGCTCTGGAAGGGTCTAGAGCCTCCATTTTTGCGCTCAGGTCAAAGTCTCGCGGCCCTCTATCATAATCCAGAGTTTTGAGAAGATTGGAGAAACTTGATTTTTCGCCCGAAAACTGAAAAAAAAACGTAAGGGGTAACACTGTCGATTTTTTTCGGGTCGAAATTTTGAGTTTCGATATCTCAGCTCTGGAAGGGTCTAGAGCCTCCATTTTTGCGCTCAGGTCAAAGTCTCGCGGCCCTCTATCATAATCCAGAGTTTTGAGAAGATTGGAGAAACTTGATTTTTCGCCCGAAAACTGAAAAAAACGTAAGGGGTAACACTGTCGTTTTTTTTTCGGGTCGAAATTTTGAGTTTCGATATCTCAGCTCTGGAAGGGTCTAGAGCCTCCATTTTTGCGCTCAGGTCAAAGTCTCGCGGCCCTCTATCATAATCCAGAGTTTTGAGAAGATTGGAGAAACTTGATTTTTCGCCCGAAAACTGAAAAAAACGTAAGGGGTAACACTGTCGTTTTTTTTTTTCGGGTCGAAATTTTGAGTTTCGATATCTCAGCTCTGGAAGGGCCTAGAGCCTCCATTTTTGCGCTCAGGTCAAAGTCTCGCGGCCCTCTATCATAATCCAGAGTTTTGAGAAGATTGGAGAAACTTGATTTTTCGCCCGAAAACTGAAAAAAACGTAAGGGGTAAAACTGTCGTTTTTTTTCCGGGTCGAAATTTTGAGTTTCGATATCTCAGCTCTGGAAGGGTCTAGAGCCTCCATTTTTGCGCTCAGGTCAAAGTTTCGCGGCCCTCTATCATAATCCAGAGTTTTGAGAAGATTGGAGAAACTTGATTTTTCACCCGAAAACTGAAAAAAACGTAAGGGGTAACACTGTCGTTTTTTTTTCGGGTCGAAATTTTGAGTTTCGATATCTCAGCTCTGGAAGGGTCTAGAGCCTCCATTTTTGCGCTCAGGTCAAAGTCTCGCGGCCCTCTATCATAATCCAGAGTTTTGAGAAGATTGGAGAAACTTGATTTTTCGCCCGAAAACTGAAAAAAACGTAAGGGGTAACACTGTCGTTTTTTTTTTCGGGTCGAAATTTTGAGTTTCGATATCTCAGCTCTGGAAGGGTCTAGAGCCTCCATTTTTGCGCTCAGGTCAAAGTCTCGCGGCCCTCTATCATAATCCAGAGTTTTGAGAAGATTGGAGAAACTTGATTTTTCGCCCGAAAACTGAAAAAAACGTAAGGGGTAACACTGTCATTTTTTTTTCGGGTCGAAATTTTGAGTTTCGATATCTCAGCTCTGGAAGGGTCTAGAGCCTCCATTTTTGCGCTCAGGTCAAAGTCTCGCGGCCCTCAATCATAATCCAGAGTTTTGAGAAGATTGGAGAAACTTGATTTTTCGCCCGAAAACTGAAAAAAACGTAAGGGGTAACACTGTCGTTTTTTTTTCGGGTCGAAATTTTGAGTTTCGATATCTCAGCTCTGGAAGGGTCTAGAGCCTCCATTTTTGCGCTCAGGTCAAAGTCTCGCGGCCCTCTATCATTATCCAGAGTTTTGAGAAGATTGGAGAAACTTGATTTTTCGCCCGAAAACTGAAAAAAACGTAAGGGGTAACACTGTCGTTTTTTTTTTTCGGGTCGAAATTTTGAGTTTCGATATCTCAGCTCTGGAAGGGTCTAGAGCCTCCATTTTTGCGCTCAGGTCAAAGTCTCGCGGCCCTCTATCATAATCCAGAGTTTTGAGAAGATTGGAGAAACTTGATTTTTCGCCCGAAAACTGAAAAAACGTAAGGGGTAACACTGTCGTTTTTTTTTCGGGTCGAAATTTTGAGTTTCGATATCTCAGCTCTGGAAGGGTCTAGAGCCTCCATTTTTGCGCTCAGGTCAAAGTCTCGCGGCCCTCTATCATAATCCAGAGTTTTGAGAAGATTGGAGAAACTTGATTTTTCGCCCGAAAACTGAAAAAAACGTAAGGGGTAACACTGTCGTTTTTTTTCGGGTCGAAATTTTGAGTTTCGATATCTCAGCTCTGGAAGGGTCTAGAGCCTCCATTTTTGCGCTCAGGTCAAAGTCTCGCGGCCCTCTATCATAATCCAGAGTTTTGAGAAGATTGGAGAAACTTGATTTTTCGCCCGAAAACTGAAAAAAACGTAAGGGGTAACACTGTCGTTTTTTTTCGGGTCGAAATTTTGAGTTTCGATATCTCAGCTCTGGAAGGGTCTAGAGCCTCCATTTTTGCGCTCAGGTCAAAGTCTCGCGGCCCTCTATCATAATCCAGAGTTTTGAGAAGATTGGAGAAACTTGATTTTTCGCCCGAAAACTGAAAAAAACGTAAGGGGTAACACTGTCGTTTTTTTTTCGGGTCGAAATTTTGAGTTTCGATATCTCAGCTCTGGAAGGGTCTAGAGCCTCCATTTTTGCGCTCAGGTCAAAGTCTCGCGGCCCTCTATCATAATCCAGAGTTTTGAGAAGATTGGAGAAACTTGATTTTTCGCCCGAAAACTGAAAAAAACGTAAGGGGTAACACTGTCATTTTTTTTTCGGGTCGAAATTTTGAGTTTCGATATCTCAGCTCTGGAAGGGTCTAGAGCCTCCATTTTTGCGCTCAGGTCAAAGTCTCGCGGCCCTCAATCATAATCCAGAGTTTTGAGAAGATTGGAGAAACTTGATTTTTCGCCCGAAAACTGAAAAAAACGTAAGGGGTAACACTGTCGTTTTTTTTTCGGGTCGAAATTTTGAGTTTCGATATCTCAGCTCTGGAAGGGTCTAGAGCCTCCATTTTTGCGCTCAGGTCAAAGTCTCGCGGCCCTCTGTCATAATCCAGAGTTTTGAGAAGATTGGAGAAACTTGATTTTTCGCCCGAAAACTGAAAAAAACGTAAGGGGTAACACTGTCGTTTTTTTTTCGGGTCGAAATTTTGAGTTTCGATATCTCAGCTCTGGAAGGGTCTAGAGCCTCCATTTTTGCGCTCAGGTCAAAGTCTCGCGGCCCTCTATCATAATCCAGAGTTTTGAGAAAATTGGAGAAACTTGATTTTTCGCCCGAAAACTGAAAAAAACGTAAGGGGTAACACTGTCGTTTTTTTTTCGGGTCGAAATTTTGAGTTTTGATATCTCAGCTCTGGAAGGGTCTAGAGCCTCCATTTTTGCGCTCAGGTCAAAGTCTCGCGGCCCTCTATCATAATCCAGAGTTTTGAGAAGATTGGAGAAACTTGATTTTTCGCCCGCAAACTGAAAAAAACGTAAGGTGTAACACTGTCGTTTTTTTTTCGGGTCGAAATTTTGAGTTTCGATATCTCAGCTCTGGAAGGGTCTAGAGCCTCCATTTTTGCGCTCAGGTCAAAGTCTCGCGGCCCTCTATCATAATCCAGAGTTTTGAGAAGATTGGAGAAACTTGATTTTTCGCCCAAAAACTGAAAAAAACCTAAGGGGTAACACTGTCGTTTTTTTTTCGGGTCGAAATTTTGAGTTTCGATATCTCAGCTCTGGAAGGGTCTAGAGCCTCCATTTTTGCGCTCAGGTCAAAGTCTCGCGGCCCTCTATCATAATCCAGAGTTTTGAGAAGATTGGAGAAACTTGATTTTTCGCCCGAAAACTGAAAAAAACGTAAGGGGTAACACTGTCGTTTTTTTTTCGGGTCGAAATTTTGAGTTTCGATATCTCAGCTCTGGAAGGGTCTAGAGCCTCCATTTTTGCGCTCAGGTCAATGTCTCGCGGCCCTCTATCATAATCCAGAGTTTTGAGAAGATTGGAGAAACTTGATTTTTCGCCCGAAAACTGAAAAAAACGTAAGGGGTAACACTGTCGTTTTTTTTTTCGGGTCGAAATTTTGAGTTTCGATATCTCAGCTCTGGAAGGGTCTAGAGCCTCCATTTTTGCGCTCAGGTCAAAGTCTCGCGGCCCTCTATCATAATCCAGAGTTTTGAGAAGATTGGAGAAACTTGATTTTTCGCCCGAAAACTGAAAAAAACGTAAGGGGTAACACTGTCGTTTTTTTTTTCGGGTCGAAATTTTGAGTTTCGATATCTCAGCTCTGGAAGGGTCTAGAGCCTCCATTTTTGCGCTCAGGTCAAAGTCTCGCGGCCCTCTATCATAATCCAGAGTTTTGAGAAGATTGGAGAAACTTGATTTTTCGCCCGAAAACTGAAAAAAACGTAAGGGGTAACACTGTCATTTTTTTTTCGGGTCGAAATTTTGAGTTTCGATATCTCAGCTCTGGAAGGGTCTAGAGCCTCCATTTTTGCGCTCAGGTCAAAGTCTCGCGGCCCTCAATCATAATCCAGAGTTTTGAGAAGATTGGAGGAACTTGATTTTTCGCCCGAAAACTGAAAAAAACGTAAGGGGTAACACTGTCGTTTTTTTTTCGGGTCGAAATTTTGAGTTTCGATATCTCAGCTCTGGAAGGGTCTAGAGCCTCCATTTTTGCGCTCAGGTCAAAGTCTCGCGGCCCTCAATCATAATCCAGAGTTTTGAGAAGATTGGAGGAACTTGATTTTTCGCCCGAAAACTGAAAAAAACGTAAGGGGTAACACTGTCGTTTTTTTTTTCGGGTCGAAATTTTGAGTTTCGATATCTCAGCTCTGGAAGGGTCTAGAGCCTCCATTTTTGCGCTCAGGTCAAAGTTTCGCGGCCCTCTATCATAATCCAGAGTTTTGAGAAGATTGGAGAAACTTGATTTTTCGCCCGAAAACTGAAAAAAACGTAAGGGGTAACACTGTCGTTTTTTTTTTCGGGTCGAAATTTTGAGTTTCGATATCTCAGCTCTGGAAGGGTCTAGAGCCTCGATTTTTGCGCTCAGGTCAAAGTCTCGCGGCCCTCTATCATAATCCAGAGTTTTTAGAAGATTGGAGAAACTTGTTTTTTCGTCCGAAAACTGAAAAAAACGTAAGGGGTAACACTGTCGTTTTTTTTTTCGGGTCGAAATTTTGAGTTTCGATATCTCAGCTCTGGAAGGGTCTAGAGCCTCCATTTTTGCGCTCAGGTCAAAGTCTCGCGGCCCTCTATCATAATCCAGAGTTTTGAGAAGATTGGAGAAACTTGATTTTTCGCCCGAAAACTGAAAAAAAACGTAAGGGGTAACACTGTCGTTTTTTTTTCGGGTCGAAATTTTGAGTTTCGATATCTCAGCTCTGGAAGGGTCTAGAGCCTCGATTTTTGCGCTCAGGTCAAAGTCTCGCGGCCCTCTATCATAATCCAGAGTTTTGAGAAGATTGGAGAAACTTGATTTTTCGCCCGAAAACTGAAAAAAACGTAAGGGGTAACACTGTCGGTTTTTTTTCGGGTCGAAATTTTGAGTTTCGATATCTCAGCTCTGGAAGGGTCTAGAGCCTCCATTTTTGCGCTCAGGTCAAAGTCTCGCGGCCCTCTATCATAATCCAGAGTTTTGAGAAGATTGGAGAAACTTGATTTTTCGCCTGAAAACTGAAAAAAAAACGTAAGGGGTAACACTGTCGATTTTTTTCGGGTCGAAATTTTGAGTTTCGATATCTCAGCTCTGGAAGGGTCTAGAGTCTCCATTTTTGCGCTCAGGTCAAAGTCTCGCGGCCCTCTATCATAATCCAGAGTTTTGAGAAGATTGGAGAAACTTGATTTTTCGCCCGAAAACTGAAAAAAACGTAAGGGGTAACACTGTCGTTTTTTTTTCGGGTCGAAATTTTGAGTTTCGATATCTCAGCTCTGGAAGGGTCTAGAGCCTCCATTTTTGCGCTCAGGTCAAAGTCTCGCGGCCCTCTATCATAATCCAGAGTTTTGAGAAGATTGGAGAAACTTGATTTTTCGCCCGAAAACTGAAAAAAACGTAAGGGGTAACACTGTCGTTTTTTTTTCGGGTCGAAATTTTGAGTTTCGATATCTCAGCTCTGGAAGGGTCTAGAGCCTCCATTTTTGCGCTCAGGTCAAAGTCTCGCGGCCCTCTATCATAATCCAGAGTTTTGAGAAGATTGGAGAAACTTGTTTTTTCGTCCGAAAACTGAAAAAAACGTAAGGGGTAACACTGTCGTTTTTTTTTTCGGGTCGAAATTTTGAGTTTCGATATCTCAGCTCTGGAAGGGTCTAGAGCCTCCATTTTTGCGCTCAGGTCAAAGTCTCGCGGCCCTCTATCATAATCCAGAGTTTTGAGAAGATTGGAGAAACTTGATTTTTCGCCCGAAAACTGAAAAAAAACGTAAGGGGTAACACTGTCGTTTTTTTTTTCGGGTCGAAATTTTGAGTTTCGATATCTCAGCTCTGGAAGGGCCTAGAGCCTCCATTTTTGCGCTCAGGTCAAAGTCTCGCGGCCCTCTATCATAATCCAGAGTTTTGAGAAGATTGGAGAAACTTGATTTTTCGCCCGAAAACTGAAAAAAAACGTAAGGGGTAACACTGTCGTTTTTTTTTCGGGTCGAAATTTTGAGTTTCGATATCTCAGCTCTGGAAGGGTCTAGAGCCTCGATTTTTGCGCTCAGGTCAAAGTCTCGCGGCCCTCTATCATAATCCAGAGTTTTGAGAAGATTGGAGAAACTTGATTTTTCGCCCGAAAACTGAAAAAAACGTAAGGGGTAACACTGTCGGTTTTTTTTCGGGTCGAAATTTTGAGTTTCGATATCTCAGCTCTGGAAGGGTCTAGAGCCTCCATTTTTGCGCTCAGGTCAAAGTCTCGCGGCCCTCTATCATAATCCAGAGTTTTGAGAAGATTGGAGAAACTTGATTTTTCGCCCGAAAACTGAAAAAAAAACGTAAGGGGTAAAACTGTCGATTTTTTTCGGGTCGAAATTTTGAGTTTCGATATCTCAGCTCTGGAAGGGTCTAGAGCCTCCATTTTTGCGCTCAGGTCAAAGTCTCGCGGCCCTCTATCATAATCCAGAGTTTTGAGAAGATTGGAGAAACTTGATTTTTCGCCCGAA
This sequence comes from Pimephales promelas, assembly GCF_988280905.1. Taxonomy (NCBI): domain Eukaryota; kingdom Metazoa; phylum Chordata; class Actinopteri; order Cypriniformes; family Leuciscidae; genus Pimephales; species Pimephales promelas. The sequence continues at coordinate 29,716,006 of NC_142774.1, forward strand.
AACTGAAAAAAACGTAAGGGGTAACACTGTCGTTTTTTTTTCGGGTCGAAATTTTGAGTTTCGATATCTCAGCTCTGGAAGGGTCTAGAGCCTCCATTTTTGCGCTCAGGTCAAAGTCTCGCGGCCCTCTATCATAATCCAGAGTTTTGAGAAGATTGGAGAAACTTGATTTTTCGCCCGAAAACTGAAAAAAACGTAAGGGGTAACACTGTCGTTTTTTTTTTTCGGGTCGAAATTTTGAGTTTCGATATCTCAGCTCTGGAAGGGCCTAGAGCCTCCATTTTTGCGCTCAGGTCAAAGTCTCGCGGCCCTCTATCATAATCCAGAGTTTTGAGAAGATTGGAGAAACTTGATTTTTCGCCCGAAAACTGAAAAAAACGTAAGGGGTAAAACTGTCGTTTTTTTTCCGGGTCGAAATTTTGAGTTTCGATATCTCAGCTCTGGAAGGGTCTAGAGCCTCCATTTTTGCGCTCAGGTCAAAGTTTCGCGGCCCTCTATCATAATCCAGAGTTTTGAGAAGATTGGAGAAACTTGATTTTTCACCCGAAAACTGAAAAAAACGTAAGGGGTAACACTGTCGTTTTTTTTTCGGGTCGAAATTTTGAGTTTCGATATCTCAGCTCTGGAAGGGTCTAGAGCCTCCATTTTTGCGCTCAGGTCAAAGTCTCGCGGCCCTCTATCATAATCCAGAGTTTTGAGAAGATTGGAGAAACTTGATTTTTCGCCCGAAAACTGAAAAAAACGTAAGGGGTAACACTGTCGTTTTTTTTTTCGGGTCGAAATTTTGAGTTTCGATATCTCAGCTCTGGAAGGGTCTAGAGCCTCCATTTTTGCGCTCAGGTCAAAGTCTCGCGGCCCTCTATCATAATCCAGAGTTTTGAGAAGATTGGAGAAACTTGATTTTTCGCCCGAAAACTGAAAAAAACGTAAGGGGTAACACTGTCATTTTTTTTTCGGGTCGAAATTTTGAGTTTCGATATCTCAGCTCTGGAAGGGTCTAGAGCCTCCATTTTTGCGCTCAGGTCAAAGTCTCGCGGCCCTCAATCATAATCCAGAGTTTTGAGAAGATTGGAGAAACTTGATTTTTCGCCCGAAAACTGAAAAAAACGTAAGGGGTAACACTGTCGTTTTTTTTTCGGGTCGAAATTTTGAGTTTCGATATCTCAGCTCTGGAAGGGTCTAGAGCCTCCATTTTTGCGCTCAGGTCAAAGTCTCGCGGCCCTCTATCATTATCCAGAGTTTTGAGAAGATTGGAGAAACTTGATTTTTCGCCCGAAAACTGAAAAAAACGTAAGGGGTAACACTGTCGTTTTTTTTTTCGGGTCGAAATTTTGAGTTTCGATATCTCAGCTCTGGAAGGGTCTAGAGCCTCCATTTTTGCGCTCAGGTCAAAGTCTCGCGGCCCTCTATCATAATCCAGAGTTTTGAGAAGATTGGAGAAACTTGATTTTTCGCCCGAAAACTGAAAAAACGTAAGGGGTAACACTGTCGTTTTTTTTTCGGGTCGAAATTTTGAGTTTCGATATCTCAGCTCTGGAAGGGTCTAGAGCCTCCATTTTTGCGCTCAGGTCAAAGTCTCGCGGCCCTCTATCATAATCCAGAGTTTTGAGAAGATTGGAGAAACTTGATTTTTCGCCCGAAAACTGAAAAAAACGTAAGGGGTAACACTGTCGTTTTTTTTCGGGTCGAAATTTTGAGTTTCGATATCTCAGCTCTGGAAGGGTCTAGAGCCTCCATTTTTGCGCTCAGGTCAAAGTCTCGCGGCCCTCTATCATAATCCAGAGTTTTGAGAAGATTGGAGAAACTTGATTTTTCGCCCGAAAACTGAAAAAAACGTAAGGGGTAACACTGTCGTTTTTTTTCGGGTCGAAATTTTGAGTTTCGATATCTCAGCTCTGGAAGGGTCTAGAGCCTCCATTTTTGCGCTCAGGTCAAAGTCTCGCGGCCCTCTATCATAATCCAGAGTTTTGAGAAGATTGGAGAAACTTGATTTTTCGCCCGAAAACTGAAAAAAACGTAAGGGGTAACACTGTCGTTTTTTTTTCGGGTCGAAATTTTGAGTTTCGATATCTCAGCTCTGGAAGGGTCTAGAGCCTCCATTTTTGCGCTCAGGTCAAAGTCTCGCGGCCCTCTATCATAATCCAGAGTTTTGAGAAGATTGGAGAAACTTGATTTTTCGCCCGAAAACTGAAAAAAACGTAAGGGGTAACACTGTCATTTTTTTTTCGGGTCGAAATTTTGAGTTTCGATATCTCAGCTCTGGAAGGGTCTAGAGCCTCCATTTTTGCGCTCAGGTCAAAGTCTCGCGGCCCTCAATCATAATCCAGAGTTTTGAGAAGATTGGAGAAACTTGATTTTTCGCCCGAAAACTGAAAAAAACGTAAGGGGTAACACTGTCGTTTTTTTTTCGGGTCGAAATTTTGAGTTTCGATATCTCAGCTCTGGAAGGGTCTAGAGCCTCCATTTTTGCGCTCAGGTCAAAGTCTCGCGGCCCTCTGTCATAATCCAGAGTTTTGAGAAGATTGGAGAAACTTGATTTTTCGCCCGAAAACTGAAAAAAACGTAAGGGGTAACACTGTCGTTTTTTTTTCGGGTCGAAATTTTGAGTTTCGATATCTCAGCTCTGGAAGGGTCTAGAGCCTCCATTTTTGCGCTCAGGTCAAAGTCTCGCGGCCCTCTATCATAATCCAGAGTTTTGAGAAAATTGGAGAAACTTGATTTTTCGCCCGAAAACTGAAAAAAACGTAAGGGGTAACACTGTCGTTTTTTTTTCGGGTCGAAATTTTGAGTTTTGATATCTCAGCTCTGGAAGGGTCTAGAGCCTCCATTTTTGCGCTCAGGTCAAAGTCTCGCGGCCCTCTATCATAATCCAGAGTTTTGAGAAGATTGGAGAAACTTGATTTTTCGCCCGCAAACTGAAAAAAACGTAAGGTGTAACACTGTCGTTTTTTTTTCGGGTCGAAATTTTGAGTTTCGATATCTCAGCTCTGGAAGGGTCTAGAGCCTCCATTTTTGCGCTCAGGTCAAAGTCTCGCGGCCCTCTATCATAATCCAGAGTTTTGAGAAGATTGGAGAAACTTGATTTTTCGCCCAAAAACTGAAAAAAACCTAAGGGGTAACACTGTCGTTTTTTTTTCGGGTCGAAATTTTGAGTTTCGATATCTCAGCTCTGGAAGGGTCTAGAGCCTCCATTTTTGCGCTCAGGTCAAAGTCTCGCGGCCCTCTATCATAATCCAGAGTTTTGAGAAGATTGGAGAAACTTGATTTTTCGCCCGAAAACTGAAAAAAACGTAAGGGGTAACACTGTCGTTTTTTTTTCGGGTCGAAATTTTGAGTTTCGATATCTCAGCTCTGGAAGGGTCTAGAGCCTCCATTTTTGCGCTCAGGTCAATGTCTCGCGGCCCTCTATCATAATCCAGAGTTTTGAGAAGATTGGAGAAACTTGATTTTTCGCCCGAAAACTGAAAAAAACGTAAGGGGTAACACTGTCGTTTTTTTTTTCGGGTCGAAATTTTGAGTTTCGATATCTCAGCTCTGGAAGGGTCTAGAGCCTCCATTTTTGCGCTCAGGTCAAAGTCTCGCGGCCCTCTATCATAATCCAGAGTTTTGAGAAGATTGGAGAAACTTGATTTTTCGCCCGAAAACTGAAAAAAACGTAAGGGGTAACACTGTCGTTTTTTTTTTCGGGTCGAAATTTTGAGTTTCGATATCTCAGCTCTGGAAGGGTCTAGAGCCTCCATTTTTGCGCTCAGGTCAAAGTCTCGCGGCCCTCTATCATAATCCAGAGTTTTGAGAAGATTGGAGAAACTTGATTTTTCGCCCGAAAACTGAAAAAAACGTAAGGGGTAACACTGTCATTTTTTTTTCGGGTCGAAATTTTGAGTTTCGATATCTCAGCTCTGGAAGGGTCTAGAGCCTCCATTTTTGCGCTCAGGTCAAAGTCTCGCGGCCCTCAATCATAATCCAGAGTTTTGAGAAGATTGGAGGAACTTGATTTTTCGCCCGAAAACTGAAAAAAACGTAAGGGGTAACACTGTCGTTTTTTTTTCGGGTCGAAATTTTGAGTTTCGATATCTCAGCTCTGGAAGGGTCTAGAGCCTCCATTTTTGCGCTCAGGTCAAAGTCTCGCGGCCCTCAATCATAATCCAGAGTTTTGAGAAGATTGGAGGAACTTGATTTTTCGCCCGAAAACTGAAAAAAACGTAAGGGGTAACACTGTCGTTTTTTTTTTCGGGTCGAAATTTTGAGTTTCGATATCTCAGCTCTGGAAGGGTCTAGAGCCTCCATTTTTGCGCTCAGGTCAAAGTTTCGCGGCCCTCTATCATAATCCAGAGTTTTGAGAAGATTGGAGAAACTTGATTTTTCGCCCGAAAACTGAAAAAAACGTAAGGGGTAACACTGTCGTTTTTTTTTTCGGGTCGAAATTTTGAGTTTCGATATCTCAGCTCTGGAAGGGTCTAGAGCCTCGATTTTTGCGCTCAGGTCAAAGTCTCGCGGCCCTCTATCATAATCCAGAGTTTTTAGAAGATTGGAGAAACTTGTTTTTTCGTCCGAAAACTGAAAAAAACGTAAGGGGTAACACTGTCGTTTTTTTTTTCGGGTCGAAATTTTGAGTTTCGATATCTCAGCTCTGGAAGGGTCTAGAGCCTCCATTTTTGCGCTCAGGTCAAAGTCTCGCGGCCCTCTATCATAATCCAGAGTTTTGAGAAGATTGGAGAAACTTGATTTTTCGCCCGAAAACTGAAAAAAAACGTAAGGGGTAACACTGTCGTTTTTTTTTCGGGTCGAAATTTTGAGTTTCGATATCTCAGCTCTGGAAGGGTCTAGAGCCTCGATTTTTGCGCTCAGGTCAAAGTCTCGCGGCCCTCTATCATAATCCAGAGTTTTGAGAAGATTGGAGAAACTTGATTTTTCGCCCGAAAACTGAAAAAAACGTAAGGGGTAACACTGTCGGTTTTTTTTCGGGTCGAAATTTTGAGTTTCGATATCTCAGCTCTGGAAGGGTCTAGAGCCTCCATTTTTGCGCTCAGGTCAAAGTCTCGCGGCCCTCTATCATAATCCAGAGTTTTGAGAAGATTGGAGAAACTTGATTTTTCGCCTGAAAACTGAAAAAAAAACGTAAGGGGTAACACTGTCGATTTTTTTCGGGTCGAAATTTTGAGTTTCGATATCTCAGCTCTGGAAGGGTCTAGAGTCTCCATTTTTGCGCTCAGGTCAAAGTCTCGCGGCCCTCTATCATAATCCAGAGTTTTGAGAAGATTGGAGAAACTTGATTTTTCGCCCGAAAACTGAAAAAAACGTAAGGGGTAACACTGTCGTTTTTTTTTCGGGTCGAAATTTTGAGTTTCGATATCTCAGCTCTGGAAGGGTCTAGAGCCTCCATTTTTGCGCTCAGGTCAAAGTCTCGCGGCCCTCTATCATAATCCAGAGTTTTGAGAAGATTGGAGAAACTTGATTTTTCGCCCGAAAACTGAAAAAAACGTAAGGGGTAACACTGTCGTTTTTTTTTCGGGTCGAAATTTTGAGTTTCGATATCTCAGCTCTGGAAGGGTCTAGAGCCTCCATTTTTGCGCTCAGGTCAAAGTCTCGCGGCCCTCTATCATAATCCAGAGTTTTGAGAAGATTGGAGAAACTTGTTTTTTCGTCCGAAAACTGAAAAAAACGTAAGGGGTAACACTGTCGTTTTTTTTTTCGGGTCGAAATTTTGAGTTTCGATATCTCAGCTCTGGAAGGGTCTAGAGCCTCCATTTTTGCGCTCAGGTCAAAGTCTCGCGGCCCTCTATCATAATCCAGAGTTTTGAGAAGATTGGAGAAACTTGATTTTTCGCCCGAAAACTGAAAAAAAACGTAAGGGGTAACACTGTCGTTTTTTTTTTCGGGTCGAAATTTTGAGTTTCGATATCTCAGCTCTGGAAGGGCCTAGAGCCTCCATTTTTGCGCTCAGGTCAAAGTCTCGCGGCCCTCTATCATAATCCAGAGTTTTGAGAAGATTGGAGAAACTTGATTTTTCGCCCGAAAACTGAAAAAAAACGTAAGGGGTAACACTGTCGTTTTTTTTTCGGGTCGAAATTTTGAGTTTCGATATCTCAGCTCTGGAAGGGTCTAGAGCCTCGATTTTTGCGCTCAGGTCAAAGTCTCGCGGCCCTCTATCATAATCCAGAGTTTTGAGAAGATTGGAGAAACTTGATTTTTCGCCCGAAAACTGAAAAAAACGTAAGGGGTAACACTGTCGGTTTTTTTTCGGGTCGAAATTTTGAGTTTCGATATCTCAGCTCTGGAAGGGTCTAGAGCCTCCATTTTTGCGCTCAGGTCAAAGTCTCGCGGCCCTCTATCATAATCCAGAGTTTTGAGAAGATTGGAGAAACTTGATTTTTCGCCCGAAAACTGAAAAAAAAACGTAAGGGGTAAAACTGTCGATTTTTTTCGGGTCGAAATTTTGAGTTTCGATATCTCAGCTCTGGAAGGGTCTAGAGCCTCCATTTTTGCGCTCAGGTCAAAGTCTCGCGGCCCTCTATCATAATCCAGAGTTTTGAGAAGATTGGAGAAACTTGATTTTTCGCCCGAAAACTGAAAAAAACGTAAGGGGTAACACTGTCGTTTTTTTTTCGGGTCGAAATTTTGAGTTTCGATATCTCAGCTCTGGAAGGGTCTAGAGCCTCCATTTTTGCGCTCAGGTCAAAGTCTCGCGGCCCTCTATCATAATCCAGAGTTTTGAGAAGATTGGAGAAACTTGATTTTTCGCCCGAAAACTGAAAAAAACGTAAGGGGTAACACTGTCGTTTTTTTTTTTTCGGGTCGAAATTTTGAGTTTCGATATCTCAGCTCTGGAAGGGCCTAGAGCCTCCATTTTTGCGCTCAGGTCAAAGTCTCGCGGCCCTCTATCATAATCCAGAGTTTTGAGAAGATTGGAGAAACTTGATTTTTCGCCCGAAAACTGAAAAAAACGTAAGGGGTAAAACTGTCGTTTTTTTTCCGGGTCGAAATTTTGAGTTTCGATATCTCAGCTCTGGAAGGGTCTAGAGCCTCCATTTTTGCGCTCAGGTCAAAGTTTCGCGGCCCTCTATCATAATCCAGAGTTTTGAGAAGATTGGAGAAACTTGATTTTTCACCCGAAAACTGAAAAAAACGTAAGGGGTAACACTGTCGTTTTTTTTTCGGGTCGAAATTTTGAGTTTCGATATCTCAGCTCTGGAAGGGTCTAGAGCCTCCATTTTTGCGCTCAGGTCAAAGTCTCGCGGCCCTCTATCATAATCCAGAGTTTTGAGAAGATTGGAGAAACTTGATTTTTCGCCCGAAAACTGAAAAAAACGTAAGGGGTAACACTGTCGTTTTTTTTTTCGGGTCGAAATTTTGAGTTTCGATATCTCAGCTCTGGAAGGGTCTAGAGCCTCCATTTTTGCGCTCAGGTCAAAGTCTCGCGGCCCTCTATCATAATCCAGAGTTTTGAGAAGATTGGAGAAACTTGATTTTTCGCCCGAAAACTGAAAAAAACGTAAGGGGTAACACTGTCATTTTTTTTTCGGGTCGAAATTTTGAGTTTCGATATCTCAGCTCTGGAAGGGTCTAGAGCCTCCATTTTTGCGCTCAGGTCAAAGTCTCGCGGCCCTCAATCATAATCCAGAGTTTTGAGAAGATTGGAGAAACTTGATTTTTCGCCCGAAAACTGAAAAAAACGTAAGGGGTAACACTGTCGTTTTTTTTTCGGGTCGAAATTTTGAGTTTCGATATCTCAGCTCTGGAAGGGTCTAGAGCCTCCATTTTTGCGCTCAGGTCAAAGTCTCGCGGCCCTCTATCATTATCCAGAGTTTTGAGAAGATTGGAGAAACTTGATTTTTCGCCCGAAAACTGAAAAAAACGTAAGGGGTAACACTGTCGTTTTTTTTTTTCGGGTCGAAATTTTGAGTTTCGATATCTCAGCTCTGGAAGGGTCTAGAGCCTCCATTTTTGCGCTCAGGTCAAAGTCTCGCGGCCCTCTATCATAATCCAGAGTTTTGAGAAGATTGGAGAAACTTGATTTTTCGCCCGAAAACTGAAAAAACGTAAGGGGTAACACTGTCGTTTTTTTTTCGGGTCGAAATTTTGAGTTTCGATATCTCAGCTCTGGAAGGGTCTAGAGCCTCCATTTTTGCGCTCAGGTCAAAGTCTCGCGGCCCTCTATCATAATCCAGAGTTTTGAGAAGATTGGAGAAACTTGATTTTTCGCCCGAAAACTGAAAAAAACGTAAGGGGTAACACTGTCGTTTTTTTTCGGGTCGAAATTTTGAGTTTCGATATCTCAGCTCTGGAAGGGTCTAGAGCCTCCATTTTTGCGCTCAGGTCAAAGTCTCGCGGCCCTCTATCATAATCCAGAGTTTTGAGAAGATTGGAGAAACTTGATTTTTCGCCCGAAAACTGAAAAAAAACGTAAGGGGTAACACTGTCGTTTTTTTTTCGGGTCGAAATTTTGAGTTTCGATATCTCAGCTCTGGAAGGGTCTAGAGCCTCGATTTTTGCGCTCAGGTCAAAGTCTCGCGGCCCTCTATCATAATCCAGAGTTTTGAGAAGATTGGAGAAACTTGATTTTTCGCCCGAAAACTGAAAAAAACGTAAGGGGTAACACTGTCGTTTTTTTTTCGGGTCGAAATTTTGAGTTTCGATATCTCAGCTCTGGAAGGGTCTAGAGCCTCCATTTTTGCGCTCAGGTCAAAGTCTCGCGGCCCTCTATCATAATCCAGAGTTTTGAGAAGATTGGAGAAACTTGATTTTTCGCCCGAAAACTGAAAAAAACGTAAGGGGTAACACTGTCGTTTTTTTTTTTTCGGGTCGAAATTTTGAGTTTCGATATCTCAGCTCTGGAAGGGCCTAGAGCCTCCATTTTTGCGCTCAGGTCAAAGTCTCGCGGCCCTCTATCATAATCCAGAGTTTTGAGAAGATTGGAGAAACTTGATTTTTCGCCCGAAAACTGAAAAAAACGTAAGGGGTAAAACTGTCGTTTTTTTTCCGGGTCGAAATTTTGAGTTTCGATATCTCAGCTCTGGAAGGGTCTAGAGCCTCCATTTTTGCGCTCAGGTCAAAGTTTCGCGGCCCTCTATCATAATCCAGAGTTTTGAGAAGATTGGAGAAACTTGATTTTTCACCCGAAAACTGAAAAAAACGTAAGGGGTAACACTGTCGTTTTTTTTTCGGGTCGAAATTTTGAGTTTCGATATCTCAGCTCTGGAAGGGTCTAGAGCCTCCATTTTTGCGCTCAGGTCAAAGTCTCGCGGCCCTCTATCATAATCCAGAGTTTTGAGAAGATTGGAGAAACTTGATTTTTCGCCCGAAAACTGAAAAAAACGTAAGGGGTAACACTGTCGTTTTTTTTTTCGGGTCGAAATTTTGAGTTTCGATATCTCAGCTCTGGAAGGGTCTAGAGCCTCCATTTTTGCGCTCAGGTCAAAGTCTCGCGGCCCTCTATCATAATCCAGAGTTTTGAGAAGATTGGAGAAACTTGATTTTTCGCCCGAAAACTGAAAAAAACGTAAGGGGTAACACTGTCATTTTTTTTTCGGGTCGAAATTTTGAGTTTCGATATCTCAGCTCTGGAAGGGTCTAGAGCCTCCATTTTTGCGCTCAGGTCAAAGTCTCGCGGCCCTCAATCATAATCCAGAGTTTTGAGAAGATTGGAGAAACTTGATTTTTCGCCCGAAAACTGAAAAAAACGTAAGGGGTAACACTGTCGGTTTTTTTTCGGGTCGAAATTTTGAGTTTCGATATCTCAGCTCTGGAAGGGTCTAGAGCCTCCATTTTTGCGCTCAGGTCAAAGTCTCGCGGCCCTCTATCATAATCCAGAGTTTTGAGAAGATTGGAGAAACTTGATTTTTCGCCCGAAAACTGAAAAAAAAACGTAAGGGGTAACACTGTCGATTTTTTTCGGGTCGAAATTTTGAGTTTCGATATCTCAGCTCTGGAAGGGTCTAGAGCCTCCATTTTTGCGCTCAGGTCAAAGTCTCGCGGCCCTCTATCATAATCCAGAGTTTTGAGAAGATTGGAGAAACTTGATTTTTCGCCCGAAAACTGAAAAAAACGTAAGGGGTAACACTGTCGTTTTTTTTTCGGGTCGAAATTTTGAGTTTCGATATCTCAGCTCTGGAAGGGTCTAGAGCCTCCATTTTTGCGCTCAGGTCAAAGTCTCGCGGCCCTCTATCATAATCCAGAGTTTTGAGAAGATTGGAGAAACTTGATTTTTCGCCCGAAAACTGAAAAAAACGTAAGGGGTAACACTGTCGTTTTTTTTTTTCGGGTCGAAATTTTGAGTTTCGATATCTCAGCTCTGGAAGGGCCTAGAGCCTCCATTTTTGCGCTCAGGTCAAAGTCTCGCGGCCCTCTATCATAATCCAGAGTTTTGAGAAGATTGGAGAAACTTGATTTTTCGCCCGAAAACTGAAAAAAACGTAAGGGGTAAAACTGTCGTTTTTTTTCCGGGTCGAAATTTTGAGTTTCGATATCTCAGCTCTGGAAGGGTCTAGAGCCTCCATTTTTGCGCTCAGGTCAAAGTTTCGCGGCCCTCTATCATAATCCAGAGTTTTGAGAAGATTGGAGAAACTTGATTTTTCACCCGAAAACTGAAAAAAACGTAAGGGGTAACACTGTCGTTTTTTTTTCGGGTCGAAATTTTGAGTTTCGATATCTCAGCTCTGGAAGGGTCTAGAGCCTCCATTTTTGCGCTCAGGTCAAAGTCTCGCGGCCCTCTATCATAATCCAGAGTTTTGAGAAGATTGGAGAAACTTGATTTTTCGCCCGAAAACTGAAAAAAACGTAAGGGGTAACACTGTCGTTTTTTTTTTCGGGTCGAAATTTTGAGTTTCGATATCTCAGCTCTGGAAGGGTCTAGAGCCTCCATTTTTGCGCTCAGGTCAAAGTCTCGCGGCCCTCTATCATAATCCAGAGTTTTGAGAAGATTGGAGAAACTTGATTTTTCGCCCGAAAACTGAAAAAAACGTAAGGGGTAACACTGTCATTTTTTTTTCGGGTCGAAATTTTGAGTTTCGATATCTCAGCTCTGGAAGGGTCTAGAGCCTCCATTTTTGCGCTCAGGTCAAAGTCTCGCGGCCCTCAATCATAATCCAGAGTTTTGAGAAGATTGGAGAAACTTGATTTTTCGCCCGAAAACTGAAAAAAACGTAAGGGGTAACACTGTCGTTTTTTTTTCGGGTCGAAATTTTGAGTTTCGATATCTCAGCTCTGGAAGGGTCTAGAGCCTCCATTTTTGCGCTCAGGTCAAAGTCTCGCGGCCCTCTATCATTATCCAGAGTTTTGAGAAGATTGGAGAAACTTGATTTTTCGCCCGAAAACTGAAAAAAACGTAAGGGGTAACACTGTCGTTTTTTTTTTTCGGGTCGAAATTTTGAGTTTCGATATCTCAGCTCTGGAAGGGTCTAGAGCCTCCATTTTTGCGCTCAGGTCAAAGTCTCGCGGCCCTCTATCATAATCCAGAGTTTTGAGAAGATTGGAGAAACTTGATTTTTCGCCCGAAAACTGAAAAAACGTAAGGGGTAACACTGTCGTTTTTTTTTCGGGTCGAAATTTTGAGTTTCGATATCTCAGCTCTGGAAGGGTCTAAAGCCTCCATTTTTGCGCTCAGGTCAAAGTCTCGCGGCCCTCTATCATAATCCAGAGTTTTGAGAAGATTGGAGAAACTTGATTTTTCGCCCGAAAACTGAAAAAAACGTAAGGGGTAACACTGTCGTTTTTTTTCGGGTCGAAATTTTGAGTTTCGATATCTCAGCTCTGGAAGGGTCTAGAGCCTCCATTTTTGCGCTCAGGTCAAAGTCTCGCGGCCCTCTATCATAATCCAGAGTTTTGAGAAGATTGGAGAAACTTGATTTTTCGCCCGAAAACTGAAAAAAAACGTAAGGGGTAACACTGTCGTTTTTTTTTCGGGTCGAAATTTTGAGTTTCGATATCTCAGCTCTGGAAGGGTCTAGAGCCTCGATTTTTGCGCTCAGGTCAAAGTCTCGCGGCCCTCTATCATAATCCAGAGTTTTGAGAAGATTGGAGAAACTTGATTTTTCGCCCGAAAACTGAAAAAAACGTAAGGGGTAACACTGTCGTTTTTTTTTCGGGTCGAAATTTTGAGTTTCGATATCTCAGCTCTGGAAGGGTCTAGAGCCTCCATTTTTGCGCTCAGGTCAAAGTCTCGCGGCCCTCTATCATAATCCAGAGTTTTGAGAAGATTGGAGAAACTTGATTTTTCGCCCGAAAACTGAAAAAAACGTAAGGGGTAACACTGTCGTTTTTTTTTTTCGGGTCGAAATTTTGAGTTTCGATATCTCAGCTCTGGAAGGGCCTAGAGCCTCCATTTTTGCGCTCAGGTCAAAGTCTCGCGGCCCTCTATCATAATCCAGAGTTTTGAGAAGATTGGAGAAACTTGATTTTTCGCCCGAAAACTGAAAAAAACGTAAGGGGTAAAACTGTCGTTTTTTTTCCGGGTCGAAATTTTGAGTTTCGATATCTCAGCTCTGGAAGGGTCTAGAGCCTCCATTTTTGCGCTCAGGTCAAAGTTTCGCGGCCCTCTATCATAATCCAGAGTTTTGAGAAGATTGGAGAAACTTGATTTTTCACCCGAAAACTGAAAAAAACGTAAGGGGTAACACTGTCGTTTTTTTTTCGGTTCGAAATTTTGAGTTTCGATATCTCAGCTCTGGAAGGGTCTAGAGCCTCCATTTTTGCGCTCAGGTCAAAGTCTCGCGGCCCTCTATCATAATCCAGAGTTTTGAGAAGATTGGAGAAACTTGATTTTTCGCCCGAAAACTGAAAAAAACGTAAGGGGTAACACTGTCGTTTTTTTTTTCGGGTCGAAATTTTGAGTTTCGATATCTCAGCTCTGGAAGGGTCTAGAGCCTCCATTTTTGCGCTCAGGTCAAAGTCTCGCGGCCCTCTATCATAATCCAGAGTTTTGAGAAGATTGGAGAAACTTGATTTTTCGCCCGAAAACTGAAAAAAACGTAAGGGGTAACACTGTCATTTTTTTTTCGGGTCGAAATTTTGAGTTTCGATATCTCAGCTCTGGAAGGGTCTAGAGCCTCCATTTTTGCGCTCAGGTCAAAGTCTCGCGGCCCTCAATCATAATCCAGAGTTTTGAGAAGATTGGAGAAACTTGATTTTTCGCCCGAAAACTGAAAAAAACGTAAGGGGTAACACTGTCGTTTTTTTTTCGGGTCGAAATTTTGAGTTTCGATATCTCAGCTCTGGAAGGGTCTAGAGCCTCCATTTTTGCGCTCAGGTCAAAGTCTCGCGGCCCTCTATCATTATCCAGAGTTTTGAGAAGATTGGAGAAACTTGATTTTTCGCCCGAAAACTGAAAAAAACGTAAGGGGTAACACTGTCGTTTTTTTTTTTCGGGTCGAAATTTTGAGTTTCGATATCTCAGCTCTGGAAGGGTCTAGAGCCTCCATTTTTGCGCTCAGGTCAAAGTCTCGCGGCCCTCTATCATAATCCAGAGTTTTGAGAAGATTGGAGAAACTTGATTTTTCGCCCGAAAACTGAAAAAACGTAAGGGGTAACACTGTCGTTTTTTTTTCGGGTCGAAATTTTGAGTTTCGATATCTCAGCTCTGGAAGGGTCTAGAGCCTCCATTTTTGCGCTCAGGTCAAAGTCTCGCGGCCCTCTATCATAATCCAGAGTTTTGAGAAGATTGGAGAAACTTGATTTTTCGCCCGAAAACTGAAAAAAACGTAAGGGGTAACACTGTCGTTTTTTTTCGGGTCGAAATTTTGAGTTTCGATATCTCAGCTCTGGAAGGGTCTAGAGCCTCCATTTTTGCGCTCAGGTCAAAGTCTCGCGGCCCTCTATCATAATCCAGAGTTTTGAGAAGATTGGAGAAACTTGATTTTTCGCCCGAAAACTGAAAAAAACGTAAGGGGTAACACTGTCGTTTTTTTTTCGGGTCGAAATTTTGAGTTTCGATATCTCAGCTCTGGAAGGGTCTAGAGCCTCCATTTTTGCGCTCAGGTCAAAGTCTCGCGGCCCTCTATCATAATCCAGAGTTTTGAGAAGATTGGAGAAACTTGATTTTTCGCCCGAAAACTGAAAAAAACGTAAGGGGTAACACTGTCATTTTTTTTTCGGGTCGAAATTTTGAGTTTCGATATCTCAGCTCTGGAAGGGTCTAGAGCCTCCATTTTTGCGCTCAGGTCAAAGTCTCGCGGCCCTCAATCATAATCCAGAGTTTTGAGAAGATTGGAGAAACTTGATTTTTCGCCCGAAAACTGAAAAAAACGTAAGGGGTAACACTGTCGTTTTTTTTTCGGGTCGAAATTTTGAGTTTCGATATCTCAGCTCTGGAAGGGTCTAGAGCCTCCATTTTTGCGCTCAGGTCAAAGTCTCGCGGCCCTCTGTCATAATCCAGAGTTTTGAGAAGATTGGAGAAACTTGATTTTTCGCCCGAAAACTGAAAAAAACGTAAGGGGTAACACTGTCGTTTTTTTTTTCGGGTTGAAATTTTGAGTTTCGATATCTCAGCTCTGGAAGGGTCTAGAGCCTCCATTTTTGCGCTCAGGTCAAAGTCTCGCGGCCCTCTATCATAATCCAGAGTTTTGAGAAGATTGGAGAAACTTGATTTTTCGCCCGAAAACTGAAAAAAACGTAAGGGGTAACACTGTCGGTTTTTTTTCGGGTCGAAATTTTGAGTTTTGATATCTCAGCTCTGGAAGGGTCTAGAGCCTCCATTTTTGCGCTCAGGTCAAAGTCTCGCGGCCCTCTATCATAATCCAGAGTTTTGAGAAGATTGGAGAAACTTGATTTTTCGCCCGAAAACTGAAAAAAACGTAAGGTGTAACACTGTCGTTTTTTTTTCGGGTCGAAATTTTGAGTTTCTATATCTCAGCTCTGGAAGGGTCTAGAGCCTCCATTTTTGCGCTCAGGTCAAAGTCTCGCGGCCCTCTATCATAATCCAGAGTTTTGAGAAGATTGGAGAAACTTGATTTTTCGCCCAAAAACTGAAAAAAACCTAAGGGGTAACACTGTCGTTTTTTTTTCGGGTCGAAATTTTGAGTTTCGATATCTCAGCTCTGGAAGGGTCTAGAGCCTCCATTTTTGCGCTCAGGTCAAAGTCTCGCGGCCCTCTATCATAATCCAGAGTTTTGAGAAGATTGGAGAAACTTGATTTTTCGCCCGAAAACTGAAAAAAACGTAAGGGGTAACACTGTCGTTTTTTTTTCGGGTCGAAATTTTGAGTTTCGATATCTCAGCTCTGGAAGGGTCTAGAGCCTCCATTTTTGCGCTCAGGTCAAAGTCTCGCGGCCCTCTATCATAATCCAGAGTTTTTAGAAGATTGGAGAAACTTGATTTTTCGCCCGAAAACTGAAAAAAACGTAAGGGGTAACACAGTCGTTTTTTTTTTCGGGTCGAAATTTTGAGTTTCGATATCTCAGCTCTGGAAGGGTCTAGAGCCTCCATTTTTGCGCTCAGGTCAAAGTCTCGCGGCCCTCTATCATAATCCAGAGTTTTTAGAAGATTGGAGAAACTTGATTTTTCGCCCGAAAACTGAAAAAAACGTAAGGGGTAACACTGTCGTTTTTTTTTTCGGGTCGAAATTTTGAGTTTCGATATCTCAGCTCTGGAAGGGTCTAGAGCCTCCATTTTTGCGCTCAGGTCAAAGTCTCGCGGCCCTCTATCATAATCCAGAGTTTTTAGAAGATTGGAGAAACTTGATTTTTCGCCCGAAAACTGAAAAAAACGTAAGGGGTAACACTGTCGTTTTTTTTTCGGGTCGAAATTTTGAGTTTCGATATCTCAGCTCTGGAAGGGTCTAGAGCCTCCATTTTTGCGCTCAGGTCAAAGTCTCGCGGCCCTCTATCATAATCCAGAGTTTTGAGAAGATTGGAGAAACTTGATTTTTCGCCCGAAAACTGAAAAAAACGTAAGGGGTAACACTGTCGTTTTTTTTTTCGGGTCGAAATTTTGAGTTTCGATATCTCAGCTCTGGAAGGGTCTAGAGCCTCCATTTTTGCGCTCAGGTCAAAGTCTCGCGGCCCTCAATCATAATCCAGAGTTTTGAGAAGATTGGAGAAACTTGATTTTTCGCCCGAAAACTGAAAAAAACGTAAGGGGTAACACTGTCGTTTTTTTTTTCGGGTCGAAATTTTGAGTTTCGATATCTCAGCTCTGGAAGGGTCTAGAGCCTCCATTTTTGCGCTCAGGTCAAAGTCTCGCGGCCCTCAATCATAATCCAGAGTTTTGAGAAGATTGGAGAAACTTGATTTTTCGCCCGAAAACTGAAAAAAACGTAAGGGGTAACACTGTCGTTTTTTTTTCGGGTCGAAATTTTGAGTTTCGATATCTCAGCTCTGGAAGGGTCTAGAGCCTCCATTTTTGCGCTCAGGTCAAAGTCTCGCGGCCCTCTATCATAATCCAGAGTTTTGAGAAGATTGGAGAAACTTGATTTTTCGCCCGAAAACTGAAAAAAACGTAGGGGGTAACACTGTCATTTTTTTTTCGGGTCGAAATTTTGAGTTTCGATATCTCAGCTCTGGAAGGGTCTAGAGCCTCCATTTTTGCGCTCAGGTCAAAGTCTCGCGGCCCTCAATCATAATCCAGAGTTTTGAGAAGATTGGAGGAACTTGATTTTTCGCCCGAAAACTGAAAAAAACGTAAGGGGTAACACTGTCGTTTTTTTTTTCGGGTCGAAATTTTGAGTTTCGATATCTCAGCTCTGGAAGGGTCTAGAGCCTCCATTTTTGCGCTCAGGTCAAAGTCTCGCGGCCCTCTATCATAATCCAGAGTTTTGAGAAGATTGGAGAAACTTGATTTTTCGCCCGAAAACTGAAAAAAACGTAAGGGGTAACACTGTCGTTTTTTTTTTCGGGTCGAAATTTTGAGTTTCGATATCTCAGCTCTGGAAGGGTCTAGAGCCTCCATTTTTGCGCTCAGGTCAAAGTCTCGCGGCCCTCTATAATAATCCAGAGTTTTGAGAAGATTGGAGAAACTTGATTTTTCGCCCGAAAACTGAAAAAAACGTAAGGGGTAACACTGTCGTTTTTTTTTCGGGTCGAAATTTTGAGTTTCGATATCTCAGCTCTGGAAGGGTCTAGAGCCTCGATTTTTGCGCTCAGGTCAAAGTCTCGCGGCCCTCTATCATAATCCAGAGTTTTGAGAAGATTGGAGAAACTTGATTTTTCGCCCGAAAACTGAAAAAAAACGTAAGGGGTAACACTGTCGTTTTTTTTTCGGGTCGAAATTTTGAGTTTCGATATCTCAGCTCTGGAAGGGTCTAGAGCCTCCATTTTTGCGCTCAGGTCAAAGTTTCGCGGCCCTCTATCATAATCCAGAGTTTTGAGAAGATTGGAGAAACTTGATTTTTCGCCCGAAAACTGAAAAAAACGTAAGGGGTAACACTGTCGTTTTTTTTTCGGGTCGAAATTTTGAGTTTCGATATCTCAGCTCTGGAAGGGTCTAGAGCCTCCATTTTTGCGCTCAGGTCAAAGTCTCGCGGACCTCTATCATAATCCAGAGTTTTGAGAAGATTGGAGAAACTTGTTTTTTCGTCCGAAAACTGAAAAAAACGTAAGGGGTAACACTGTCGTTTTTTTTTTCGGGTCGAAATTTTGAGTTTCGATATCTCAGCTCTGGAAGGGTCTAGAGCCTCCATTTTTGCGCTCAGGTCAAAGTCTCGCGGCCCTCTATCATAATCCAGAGTTTTGAGAAGATTGGAGAAACTTGATTTTTCGCCCGAAAACTGAAAAAAACGTAAGGGGTAACACTGTCGTTTTTTTTTTCGGGTCGAAATTTTGAGTTTCGATATCTCAGCTCTGGAAGGGCCTAGAGCCTCCATTTTTGCGCTCAGGTCAAAGTCTCGCGGCCCTCTATCATAATCCAGAGTTTTGAGAAGATTGGAGAAACTTGATTTTTCGCCCGAAAACTGAAAAAAAACGTAAGGGGTAACACTGTCGTTTTTTTTTCGGGTCGAAATTTTGAGTTTCGATATCTCAGCTCTGGAAGGGTCTAGAGCCTCCATTTTTGCGCTCAGGTCAAAGTCTCGCGGCCCTCTATCATAATCCAGAGTTTTGAGAAGATTGGAGAAACTTGATTTTTCGCCCGAAAACTGAAAAAAACGTAAGGGGTAACACTGTCGGTTTTTTTTCGGGTCGAAATTTTGAGTTTCGATATCTCAGCTCTGGAAGGGTCTAGAGCCTCCATTTTTGCGCTCAGGTCAAAGTCTCGCGGCCCTCTATCATAATCCAGAGTTTTGAGAAGATTGGAGAAACTTGATTTTTCGCCCGAAAACTGAAAAAAACGTAAGGGGTAACACTGTCGTTTTTTTTTTCGGGTCGAAATTTTGAGTTTCGATATCTCAGCTCTGGAAGGGTCTAGAGCCTCCATTTTTGCGCTCAGGTCAAAGTCTCGCGGCCCTCTATCATAATCCAGAGTTTTGAGAAGATTGGAGAAACTTGATTTTTCGCCCGAAAACTGAAAAAAACGTAAGGGGTAACACTGTCGTTTTTTTTTCGGGTCGAAATTTTGAGTTTCGATATCTCAGCTCTGGAAGGGTCTAGAGCCTCCATTTTTGCGCTCAGGTCAAAGTCTCGCGGCCCTCTATCATAATCCAGAGTTTTGAGAAGATTGGAGAAACTTGATTTTTCGCCCGAAAACTGAAAAAAACGTAAGGGGTAACACTGTCGTTTTTTTTTTCGGGTCGAAATTTTGAGTTTCGATATCTCAGCTCTGGAAGGGTCTAGAGCCTCCATTTTTGCGCTCAGGTCAAAGTCTCGCGGCCCTCTGTCATAATCCAGAGTTTTGAGAAGATTGGAGAAACTTGATTTTTCGCCCAAAAACTGAAAAAAACGTAAGGGGTAACACTGTCGTTTTTTTTTTTCGGGTCGAAATTTTGAGTTTCGATATCTCAGCTCTGGAAGGGTCTAGAGCCTCCATTTTTGCGCTCAGGTCAAAGTCTCGCGGCCCTCTATCATAATCCAGAGTTTTTAGAAGATTGGAGAAACTTGATTTTTCGCCCGAAAACTGAAAAAAACGTAAGGGGTAACACTGTCGTTTTTTTTTTCGGGTCGAAATTTTGAGTTTCGATATCTCAGCTCTGGAAGGGTCTAGAGCCTCCATTTTTGCGCTCAGGTCAAAGTCTCGCGGCCCTCTATCATAATCCAGAGTTTTTAGAAGATTGGAGAAACTTGATTTTTCGCCCGAAAACTGAAAAAAACGTAAGAGGGTAACACTGTCGTTTTTTTTTTCGGGTCGAAATTTTGAGTTTCGATATCTCAGCTCTGGAAGGGTCTAGAGCCTCCATTTTTGCGCTCAGGTCAAAGTCTCGCGGCCCTCTATCATAATCCAGAGTTTTTAGAAGATTGGAGAAACTTGATTTTTCGCCCGTAAACTGAAAAAAACGTAAGGGGTAACACTGTCGTTTTTTTTTCGGGTCGAAATTTTGAGTTTCGATATCTCAGCTCTGGAAGGGTCTAGAGCCTCCATTTTTGCGCTCAGGTCAAAGTCTCGCGGCCCTCTGTCATAATCCAGAGTTTTGAGAAGATTGGAGAAACTTGATTTTTCGCCCGAAAACTGAAAAAAACGTAAGGGGTAACACTGTCGTTTTTTTTTTCGGGTCGAAATTTTGAGTTTCGATATCTCAGCTCTGGAAGGGTCTAGAGCCTCCATTTTTGCGCTCAGGTCAAAGTCTCGCGGCCCTCTATCATAATCCAGAGTTTTGAGAAGATTGGAGAAACTTGATTTTTCGCCCGAAAACTGAAAAAAACGTAAGGGGTAACACTGTCGTTTTTTTTTCGGGTCGAAATTTTGAGTTTCGATATCTCAGCTCTGGAAGGGCCTAGAGCCTCCATTTTTGCGCTCAGGTCAAAGTCTCGCGGCCCTCTATCATAATCCAGAGTTTTGAGAAGATTGGAGAAACTTGATTTTTCGCCCGAAAACTGAAAAAAACGTAAGGGGTAACACTGTCGTTTTTTTTCCGGGTCGAAATTTTGAGTTTCGATATCTCAGCTCTGGAAGGGTCTAGAGCCTCCATTTTTGCGCTCAGGTCAAAGTCTCGCGGCCCTCTATCATAATCCAGAGTTTTGAGAAGATTGGAGAAACTTGATTTTTCACCCGAAAACTGAAAAAAACGTAAGGGGTAACACTGTCGTTTTTTTTTCGGGTCGAAATTTTGAGTTTCGATATCTCAGCTCTGGAAGGGTCTAGAGCCCCCATTTTTGCGCTCAGGTCAAAGTCTCGCGGCCCTCTATCATAATCCAGAGTTTTGAGAAGATTGGAGAAACTTGATTTTTCGCCCGAAAACTGAAAAAAACGTAAGGGGTAACACTGTCGTTTTTTTTTCGGGTCGAAATTTTGAGTTTCGATATCTCAGCTCTGGAAGGGTCTAGAGCCTCCATTTTTGCGCTCAGGTCAAAGTCTCGCGGCCCTCAATCATAATCCAGAGTTTTGAGAAGATTGGAGAAACTTGATTTTTCGCCCGAAAACTGAAAAAAACGTAAGGGGTAACACTGTCGTTTTTTTTTCGGGTCGAAATTTTGAGTTTCGATATCTCAGCTCTGGAAGGGTCTAGAGCCTCCATTTTTGCGCTCAGGTCAAAGTCCCGCGGCCCTCTGTCATAATCCAGAGTTTTGAGAAGATTGGAGAAACTTGATTTTTCGCCCGAAAACTGAAAAAAACGTAAGGGGTAACACTGTCGTTTTTTTTTCGGGTCGAAATTTTGAGTTTCGATATCTCAGCTCTGGAATGGTCTAGAGCCTCCATTTTTGCGCTCAGGTCAAAGTCTCGCGGCCCTCTATCATAATCCAGAGTTTTGAGAAGATTGGAGAAACTTGATTTTTCGCCCGAAAACTGAAAAAAACGTAAGGGGTAACACTGTCGTTTTTTTTTTTCGGGTCGAAATTTTGAGTTTCGATATCTCAGCTCTGGAAGGGTCTAGAGCCTCCATTTTTGCGCTCAGGTCAAAGTCTCGCGGCCCTCTATCATAATCCAGAGTTTTGAGAAGATTGGAGAAACTTGATTTTTCGCCCGAAAACTGAAAAAACGTAAGGGGTAATACTGTCGTTTTTTTTTCGGGTCGAAATTTTGAGTTTCGATATCTCAGCTCTGGAAGGGTCTAGAGCCTCCATTTTTGCGCTCAGGTCAAAGTCTCGCGGCCCTCTATCATAATCCAGAGTTTTGAGAAGATTGGAGAAACTTGATTTTTCGCCCGAAAACTGAAAAAAACGTAAGGGGTAACACTGTCGTTTTTTTTCGGGTCGAAATTTTGAGTTTCGATATCTCAGCTCTGGAAGGGTCTAGAGCCTCCATTTTTGCGCTCAGGTCAAAGTCTCGCGGTCCTCTATCATAATCCAGAGTTTTGAGAAGATTGGAGAAACTTGATTTTTCGCCCGAAAACTGAAAAAAACGTAAGGGGTAACACTGTCGTTTTTTTTTCGGGTCGAAATTTTGAGTTTCGATATCTCAGCTCTGGAAGGGTCTAGAGCCTCCATTTTTGCGCTCAGGTCAAAGTCTCGCGGCCCTCTATCATAATCCAGAGTTTTGAGAAGATTGGAGAAACTTGATTTTTCGCCCGAAAACTGAAAAAAACGTAAGGGGTAACACTGTCATTTTTTTTTCGGGTCGAAATTTTGAGTTTCGATATCTCAGCTCTGGAAGGGTCTAGAGCCTCCATTTTTGCGCTCAGGTCAAAGTCTCGCGGCCCTCAATCATAATCCAGAGTTTTGAGAAGATTGGAGAAACTTGATTTTTCGCCCGAAAACTGAAAAAAACGTAAGGGGTAACACTGTCGTTTTTTTTTCGGGTCGAAATTTTGAGTTTCGATATCTCAGCTCTGGAAGGGTCTAGAGCCTCCATTTTTGCGCTCAGGTCAAAGTCTCGCGGCCCTCTGTCATAATCCAGAGTTTTGAGAAGATTGGAGAAACTTGATTTTTCGCCCGAAAACTGAAAAAAACGTAAGGGGTAACACTGTCGTTTTTTTTTCGGGTCGAAATTTTGAGTTTCGATATCTCAGCTCTGGAAGGGTCTAGAGCCTCCATTTTTGCGCTCAGGTCAAAGTCTCGCGGCCCTCTATCATAATCCAGAGTTTTGAGAAAATTGGAGAAACTTGATTTTTCGCCCGAAAACTGAAAAAAACGTAAGGGGTAACACTGTCGGTTTTTTTTCGGGTCGAAATTTTGAGTTTTGATATCTCAGCTCTGGAAGGGTCTAGAGCCTCCATTTTTGCGCTCAGGTCAAAGTCTCGCGGCCCTCTATCATAATCCAGAGTTTTGAGAAGATTGGAGAAACTTGATTTTTCGCCCGCAAACTGAAAAAAACGTAAGGTGTAACACTGTCGTTTTTTTTTCGGGTCGAAATTTTGAGTTTCGATATCTCAGCTCTGGAAGGGTCTAGAGCCTCCATTTTTGCGCTCAGGTCAAAGTCTCGCGGCCCTCTATCATAATCCAGAGTTTTGAGAAGATTGGAGAAACTTGATTTTTCGCCCAAAAACTGAAAAAAACCTAAGGGGTAACACTGTCGTTTTTTTTTCGGGTCGAAATTTTGAGTTTCGATATCTCAGCTCTGGAAGGGTCTAGAGCCTCCATTTTTGCGCTCAGGTCAAAGTCTCGCGGCCCTCTATCATAATCCAGAGTTTTGAGAAGATTGGAGAAACTTGATTTTTCGCCCGAAAACTGAAAAAAACGTAAGGGGTAACACTGTCGTTTTTTTTTCGGGTCGAAATTTTGAGTTTCGATATCTCAGCTCTGGAAGGGTCTAGAGCCTCCATTTTTGCGCTCAGGTCAATGTCTCGCGGCCCTCTATCATAATCCAGAGTTTTGAGAAGATTGGAGAAACTTGATTTTTCGCCCGAAAACTGAAAAAAACGTAAGGGGTAACACTGTCGTTTTTTTTTTCGGGTCGAAATTTTGAGTTTCGATATCTCAGCTCTGGAAGGGTCTAGAGCCTCCATTTTTGCGCTCAGGTCAAAGTCTCGCGGCCCTCTATCATAATCCAGAGTTTTGAGAAGATTGGAGAAACTTGATTTTTCGCCCGAAAACTGAAAAAAACGTAAGGGGTAACACTGTCGTTTTTTTTTTCGGGTCGAAATTTTGAGTTTCGATATCTCAGCTCTGGAAGGGTCTAGAGCCTCCATTTTTGCGCTCAGGTCAAAGTCTCGCGGCCCTCTATCATAATCCAGAGTTTTGAGAAGATTGGAGAAACTTGATTTTTCGCCCGAAAACTGAAAAAAACGTAAGGGGTAACACTGTCATTTTTTTTTCGGGTCGAAATTTTGAGTTTCGATATCTCAGCTCTGGAAGGGTCTAGAGCCTCCATTTTTGCGCTCAGGTCAAAGTCTCGCGGCCCTCAATCATAATCCAGAGTTTTGAGAAGATTGGAGGAACTTGATTTTTCGCCCGAAAACTGAAAAAAACGTAAGGGGTAACACTGTCGTTTTTTTTTCGGGTCGAAATTTTGAGTTTCGATATCTCAGCTCTGGAAGGGTCTAGAGCCTCCATTTTTGCGCTCAGGTCAAAGTCTCGCGGCCCTCAATCATAATCCAGAGTTTTGAGAAGATTGGAGGAACTTGATTTTTCGCCCGAAAACTGAAAAAAACGTAAGGGGTAACACTGTCGGTTTTTTTTTCGGGTCGAAATTTTGAGTTTCGATATCTCAGCTCTGGAAGGGTCTAGAGCCTCCATTTTTGCGCTCAGGTCAAAGTTTCGCGGCCCTCTATCATAATCCAGAGTTTTGAGAAGATTGGAGAAACTTGATTTTTCGCCCGAAAACTGAAAAAAACATAAGGGGTAACACTGTCGTTTTTTTTTTCGGGTCGAAATTTTGAGTTTCGATATCTCAGCTCTGGAAGGGTCTAGAGCCTCGATTTTTGCGCTCAGGTCAAAGTCTCGCGGCCCTCTATCATAATCCAGAGTTTTTAGAAGATTGGAGAAACTTGTTTTTTCGTCCGAAAACTGAAAAAAACGTAAGGGGTAACACTGTCGTTTTTTTTTTCGGGTCGAAATTTTGAGTTTCGATATCTCAGCTCTGGAAGGGTCTAGAGCCTCCATTTTTGCGCTCAGGTCAAAGTCTCGCGGCCCTCTATCATAATCCAGAGTTTTGAGAAGATTGGAGAAACTTGATTTTTCGCCCGAAAACTGAAAAAAACGTAAGGGGTAACACTGTCGTTTTTTTTTTCGGGTCGAAATTTTGAGTTTCGATATCTCAGCTCTGGAAGGGCCTAGAGCCTCGATTTTTGCGCTCAGGTCAAAGTCTCGCGGCCCTCTATCATAATCCAGAGTTTTGAGAAGATTGGAGAAACTTGATTTTTCGCCCGAAAACTGAAAAAAAACGTAAGGGGTAACACTGTCGTTTTTTTTTCGGGTCGAAATTTTGAGTTTCGATATCTCAGCTCTGGAAGGGTCTAGAGCCTCGATTTTTGCGCTCAGGTCAAAGTCTCGCGGCCCTCTATCATAATCCAGAGTTTTGAGAAGATTGGAGAAACTTGATTTTTCGCCCGAAAACTGAAAAAAACGTAAGGGGTAACACTGTCGGTTTTTTTTTCGGGTCGAAATTTTGAGTTTCGATATCTCAGCTCTGGAATGGTCTAGAGCCTCCCTTTTTGCGCTCAGGTCAAAGTCTCGCGGCCCTCTATCATAAGTTTCTCTGATCTTCTTGACACTCTGGATTCTGATAGAGGGCCATAGGACTTAGACCTGAGTGCAAAAATGGAGGCTCTAGACCCTTCCAGAGCTGAGATATCGAAACTCAAAATTTCGACCCGAAAAAAAACGACAGTGTTACCCCTTACGTTTTTTTCAGTTTTCGGGCGAAAAATCAAGTTTCTCCAATCTTCCCAAAACTCTGGATTATGATAGAGGGCCGCGAGACTTTGACCTGAGCGCAAAAATGGAGGCTCTAGACCCTTCCAGAGCTGAGATATCGAAACTCAAAATTTCGACCCGAAAAAAAAACGACAGTGTTACCCCTTACGTTTTTTTCAGTTTTCGGGCGAAAAATCAAGTTTCTCCAATCTTCTCAAAACTCTGGATTATGATAGAGGGCCGCGAGACTTTGACCTGAGCGCAAAAATGGAGGCTCTAGACCCTTCCAGAGCTGAGATATCGAAACTCAAAATTTTGACCCGACAAAAAAAACGACAGTGTTACCCCTTACGTTTTTTTCAGTTTGCGGGCGAAAAAAATAAAGTTTCTCCAATCTTCTCAAAACTCTGGATTATGATAGAGGGCCGCGAGACTTTGACCTGAGCGCAAAAATGGAGGCTCTAGACCCTTCCAGAGCTGAGATATCGAAACTCAAAATTTCGACCCGAAAAAAAACGACAGTGTTACCCCTTACGTTTTTTTCAGTTTTAGGGCGAAAAATCAAGTTTCTCCAATCTTCTCAAAACTCTGGATTATGATAGAGGGCCGCGAGACTTTGACCTGAGCGCAAAAATGGAGGCTCTAGACCCTTCCAGAGCTGAGATATCGAAACTCAAAATTTTGACCCGACAAAAAAAACGACAGTGTTACCCCTTACTTTTTTTTCAGTTTTAGGGCGAAAAATCAAGTTTCTCCAATCTTCTCAAAACTCTGGATTATGATAGAGGGCCGCGAGACTTTGACCTGAGCGCAAAAATGGAGGCTCTAGACCCTTCCAGAGCTGAGATATCGAAACTCAAAATTTCGACCCGAAAAAAAAACGACAGTGTTACCCCTTACGTTTTTTTCAGTTTTCGGGCGAAAAATCAAGTTTCTCCAATCTTCTCAAAACTCTGGATTATGATAGAGGGCCGCGAGACTTTGACCTGAGCGCAAAAATGGAGGCTCTAGACCCTTCCAGAGCTGAGATATCGAAACTCAAAATTTCGACCCGAAAAAAAAACGACAGTGTTACCCCTTACGTTTTTTTCAGTTTTCGGGCGAAAAATCAAGTTTCTCCAATCTTCTCAAAACTCTGGATTATGATAGAGGGCCGCGAGACTTTGACCTGAGCGCAAAAATGGAGGCTCTAGACCCTTCCAGAGCTGAGATATCGAAACTCAAAATTTCGACCCGAAAAAAAAACGACAGTGTTACCCCTTACGTTTTTTTCAGTTTTCGGGCGAAAAATCAAGTTCCTCCAATCTTCTCAAAACTCTGGATTATGATAGAGGGCCGCGAGACTTTGACCTGAGCGCAAAAATGGAGGCTCTAGACCCTTCCAGAGCTGAGATATCGAAACTCAAAATTTCGACCCGAAAAAAAAAACGACAGTGTTACCCCTTACGTTTTTTTCAGTTTTCGGGCGAAAAATCAAGTTTCTCCAATCTTCTCAAAACTCTGGATTATGATAGAGGGCCGCGAGACTTTGACCTGAGCGCAAAAATGGAGGCTCTAGACCCTTCCAGAGCTGAGATATCGAAACTCAAAATTTCGACGCGAAAAAAAAACCACAGTGTTACCCCTTACGTTTTTTTCAGTTTTCGGGCGAAAAATCAAGTTCCTCCAATCTTCTCAAAACTCTGGATTATGATAGAGGGCCGCGAGACTTTGACCTGAGCGCAAAAATGGAGGCTCTAGACCCTTCCAGAGCTGAGATATCGAAACTCAAAATTTCGACCCGAAAAAAAAAACGACAGTGTTACCCCTTACGTTTTTTTCAGTTTTCGGGCGAAAAATCAAGTTCCTCCAATCTTCTCAAAACTCTGGATTATGATAGAGGGCCGCGAGACTTTGACCTGAGCGCAAAAATGGAGGCTCTAGACCCTTCCAGAGCTGAGATATCGAAACTCAAAATTTCGACCCGAAAAAAAAAACGACAGTGTTACCCCTTACGTTTTTTTTTCAGTTTTCGGGCGAAAAATCAAGTTTCTCCAATCTTCTCAAAACTCTGGATTATGATAGAGGGCCGCGAGACTTTGACCTGAGCGCAAAAATGGAGGCTCTAGGCCCTTCCAGAGCTGAGATATCGAAACTCAAAATTTCGACCCAAAAAAAAAAAACGACAGTGTTACCCCTTACGTTTTTTTCAGTTTTCGGGCGAAAAATCAAGTTTCTCCAATCTTCTCAAAACTCTGGATTATGATAGAGGGCCGCGAGACTTTGACCTGAGCGCAAAAATGGAGGCTCTAGACCCTTCCAGAGCTGAGATATCGAAACTCAAAATTTCGACCCGAAAAAAAAACGACAGTGTTACCCCTTACGTTTTTTTCAGTTTTCGGGCGAAAAATCAAGTTTCTCCAATCTTCTCAAAACTCTGGATTATGATAGAGGGCCGCGAGACTTTGACCTGAGCGCAAAAATGGAGGCTCTAGACCCTTCCAGAGCTGAGATATCGAAACTCAAAATTTCGACCCGAAAAAAAAAACGACAGTGTTACCCCTTACGTTTTTTTCAGTTTTCGGGCGAAAAATCAAGTTTCTCCAATCTTCTCAAAACTCTGGATTATGATAGAGGGCCGCGAGACTTTGACTTGAGCGCAAAAATGGAGGCTCTAGACCCTTCCAGAGCTGAGATATCGAAACTCAAAATTTCGACCCGAAAAAAAAACGACAGTGTTACCCCTTACGTTTTTTTCAGTTTTTGGGCGAAAAATCAAGTTCCTCCAATCTTCTCAAAACTCTGGATTATGATAGAGGGCCGCGAGACTTTGACCTGAGCGCAAAAATGGAGGCTCTAGACCCTTCCAGAGCTGAGATATCGAAACTCAAAATTTCGACCCGAAAAAAAACGACAGTGTTACCCCTTACGTTTTTTTCAGTTTTCGGGCGAAAAATCAAGTTTCTCCAATCTTCTCAAAACTCTGAATTATGATAGAGGGCCGCGAGACTTTGACCTGAGCGCAAAAATGGAGGCTCTAGACCCTTCCAGAGCTGAGATATCGAAACTCAAAATTTCGACCCGAAAAAAAAACGACAGTGTTACCCCTTACGTTTTTTTCAGTTTTCGGGCGAAAAATCAAGTTCCTCCAATCTTCTCAAAACTCTGGATTATGATAGAGGGTCGCGAGACTTTGACCTGAGTGCAAAAATGGAGGCTCTAGACCCTTCCAGAGCTGAGATATCGAAACTCAAAATTTCGACCCGAAAAAAAAACGACAGTGTTACCCCTTACGTTTTTTTCAGTTTTCGGGCGAAAAATCAAGTTCCTCCAATCTTCTCAAAACTCTGGATTATGATAGAGGGCCGCGAGACTTTGACCTGAGCGCAAAAATGGAGGCTCTAGACCCTTCCAGAGCTGAGATATCGAAACTCAAAATTTCGACCCGAAAAAAAAAACGACAGTGTTACCCCTTACGTTTTTTTCAGTTTTCGGGCGAAAATCAAGTTTCTCCAATCTTCTCAAAACTCTGGATTATGATAGAGGGCCGCGAGACTTTGACCTGAGCGCAAAAATGGAGGCTCTAGACCCTTCCAGAGCTGAGATATCTAAACTCAAAATTTCGACCCGAAAAAAAAACGACAGTGTTACCCCTTACGTTTTTTTCAGTTTTCGGGCGAAAAATCAAGTTTCTCCAATCTTCTCAAAACTCTGGATTATGATAGAGGGCCGCGAGACTTTGACCTGAGCGCAAAAATGGAGGCTCTAGACCCTTCCAGAGCTGAGATATCGAAACTCAAAATTTCGACCCGAAAAAAAACGACAGTGTTACCCCTTACGTTTTTTTCAGTTTTCGGGCGAAAAATCAAGTTCCTCCAATCTTCTCAAAACTCTGGATTATGATAGAGGGCCGCGAGACTTTGACCTGAGCGCAAAAATGGAGGCTCTAGACCCTTCCAGAGCTGAGATATCGAAACTCAAAATTTCGACCCGAAAAAAAAAACGACAGTGTTACCCCTTACGTTTTTTTCAGTTTTCGGGCGAAAAATCAAGTTTCTCCAATCTTCTCAAAACTCTGGATTATGATAGAGGGCCGCGAGACTTTGACCTGAGCGCAAAAATGGAGGCTCTAGGCCCTTCCAGAGCTGAGATATCGAAACTCAAAATTTCGACCCAAAAAAAAAAAAACGACAGTGTTACCCCTTACGTTTTTTTCAGTTTTCGGGCGAAAAATCAAGTTTCTCCAATCTTCTCAAAACTCTGGATTATGATAGAGGGCCGCGAGACTTTGACCTGAGCGCAAAAATGGAGGCTCTAGGCCCTTCCAGAGCTGAGATATCGAAACTCAAAATTTCGACCCAAAAAAAAAAAACGACAGTGTTACCCCTTACGTTTTTTTCAGTTTTCGGGCGAAAAATCAAGTTTCTCCAATCTTCTCAAAACTCTGGATTATGATAGAGGGCCGCGAGACTTTGACCTGAGCGCAAAAATGGAGGCTCTAGACCCTTCCAGAGCTGAGATATCGAAACTCAAAATTTCGACCCGAAAAAAAAACGACAGTGTTACCCCTTACGTTTTTTTCAGTTTTCGGGCGAAAAATCAAGTTTCTCCAATCTTCTCAAAACTCTGGATTATGATAGAGGGCCGCGAGACTTTGACCTGAGCGCAAAAATGGAGGCTCTAGACCCTTCCAGAGCTGAGATATCGAAACTCAAAATTTCGACCCGAAAAAAAAAACGACAGTGTTACCCCTTACGTTTTTTTCAGTTTTCGGGCGAAAAATCAAGTTTCTCCAATCTTCTCAAAACTCTGGATTATGATAGAGGGCCGCGAGACTTTGACCTGAGCGCAAAAATGGAGGCTCTAGACCCTTCCAGAGCTGAGATATCGAAACTCAAAATTTCGACCCGAAAAAAAAACGATAGTGTTACCCCTTACGTTTTTTTCAGTTTTTGGGCGAAAAATCAAGTTCCTCCAATCTTCTCAAAACTCTGGATTATGATAGAGGGCCGCGAGATTTTGACCTGAGCGCAAAAATGGAGGCTCTAGACCCTTCCAGAGCTGAGATATCGAAACTCAAAATTTCGACCCGAAAAAAAACGACAGTGTTACCCCTTACGTTTTTTTCAGTTTTCGGGCGAAAAATCAAGTTTCTCCAATCTTCTCAAAACTCTGGATTATGATAGAGGGCCGCGAGACTTTGACCTGAGCGCAAAAATGGAGGCTCTAGACCCTTCCAGAGCTGAGATATCGAAACTCAAAATTTCGACCCAAAAAAAAAACGACAATGTTACCCCTTACGTTTTTTTCAGTTTTCAGGCGAAAAATCAAGTTTCTCCAATCTTCTCAAAACTCTGGATTATGATAGAGGGCCGCGAGACTTTGACCTGAGCGCAAAAATGGAGGCTCTAGACCCTTCCAGAGCTGAGATATCGAAACTCAAAATTTCGACCCGAAAAAAAACGACAGTGTTACCCCTTACGTTTTTTTCAGTTTTCGGGCGAAAAATCAAGTTTCTCCAATCTTCTCAAAACTCTGGATTATGATAGAGGGCCCCGAGACTTTGACCTGAGCGCAAAAATGGAGGCTCTAGACCCTTCCAGAGCTGAGATATCGAAACTCAAAATTTCGACCCGAAAAAAAAACGACAGTGTTACCCCTTACATTTTTTTCAGTTTTCGGGCGAAAAATCAAGTTTCTCCAATCTTCTCAAAACTCTGGATTATGATAGAGGGCCCCGAGACTTTGACCTGAGCGCAAAAATGGAGGCTCTAGACCCTTCCAGAGCTGAGATATCGAAACTCAAAATTTCGACCCGAAAAAAAAACGACAGTTTTACCCCTTACGTTTTTTTCAGTTTTCGGGCGAAAAATCAAGTTCCTCCAATCTTCTCAAAACTCTGGATTATGATAGAGGGTCGCGAGACTTTGACCTGAGCGCAAAAATGGAGGCTCTAGACCCTTCCAGAGCTGAGATATCGAAACTCAAAATTTCGACCCGAAAAAAAACGACAGCGTTACCCCTTACGTTTTTTTTCAGTTTTCGGGCGAAAAATCAAGTTCCTCCAATCTTCTCAAAACTCTGGATTATGATAGAGGGCCGCGAGACTTTGACCTGAGCGCAAAAATGGAGGCTCTAGACCCTTCCAGAGCTGAGATATCGAAACTCAAAATTTCGACCCGAAAAAAAAACGACAGTGTTACCCCTTACGTTTTTTTCAGTTTTCGGGCGAAAATCAAGTTTCTCCAATCTTCTCAAAACTCTGGATTATGATAGAGGGCCGCGAGACTTTGACCTGAGCGCAAAAATGGAGGCTCTAGACCCTTCCAGAGCTGAGATATCTAAACTCAAAATTTCGACCCGAAAAAAAAACGACAGTGTTACCCCTTACATTTTTTTCAGTTTTCAGGCGAAAAATCAAGTTTCTCCAATCTTCTCAAAACTCTGGATTATGATAGAGGGCCGCGAGACTTTGACCTGAGCGCAAAAATGGAGGCTCTAGACCCTTCCAGAGCTGAGATATCGAAACTCAAAATTTCGACCCGAAAAAAAAACGACAGTGTTACCCCTTACGTTTTTTTCAGTTTTCGGGCGAAAAATCAAGTTCCTCCAATCTTCTCAAAACTCTGGATTATGATAGAGGGTCGCGAGACTTTGACCTGAGCGCAAAAATGGAGGCTCTAGACCCTTCCAGAGCTGAGATATCGAAACTCAAAATTTCGACCTGAAAAAAACGACAGTGTTACCCCTTACGTTTTTTTCAGTTTTCGGGCGAAAAATCAAGTTCCTCCAATCTTCTCAAAACTCTGGATTATGATAGAGGGCCGCGAGACTTTGACCTGAGCGCAAAAATGGAGGCTCTAGACCCTTCCAGAGCTGAGATATCGAAACTCAAAATTTCGACCCGAAAAAAAAAACGACAGTGTTACCCCTTACGTTTTTTTCAGTTTTCGGGCGAAAATCAAGTTTCTCCAATCTTCTCAAAACTCTGGATTATGATAGAGGGCCGCGAGACTTTGACCTGAGCGCAAAAATGGAGGCTCTAGACCCCTTTCCAGAGCTGAGATATCGAAACTCAAAATTTCGACCCGAAAAAAAAAAACGACAGTGTTACCCCTTACGTTTTTTTCAGTTTTCGGGCGAAAAATCAAGTTTCTCCAATCTTCTCAAAACTCTGGATTATGATAGAGGGCCACGAGACTTTGAACTGAGCGCAAAAATGGAGGCTCTAGACCCTTCCAGAGCTGAGATATCGAAACTCAAAATTTCGACCCGAAAAAAAAAACGACAATGTTACCCCTTACGTTTTTTTCAGTTTTCGGGTGAAAAATCCAGTTTCTCCAATCTTCTCAAAACTCTGGATTATGATAGAGGGCCGCGAGACTTTGACCTGAGCGCAAAAATGGGGGCTCTAGACCCTTCCAGAGCTGAGATATCGAAACTCAAAATTTCGACCCGAAAAAAAACGACAGTGTTACCCCTTACGTTTTTTTCAGTTTTAGGGCGAAAAATCAAGTTTCTCCAATCTTCTCAAAACTCTGGATTATGATAGAGGGCCGCGAGACTTTGACCTGAGCGCAAAAATGGAGGCTCTAGACCCTTCCAGAGCTGAGATATCGAAACTCAAAATTTTGACCCGACAAAAAAAACGACAGTGTTACCCCTTACTTTTTTTTCAGTTTTAGGGCGAAAAATCAAGTTTCTCCAATCTTCTCAAAACTCTGGATTATGATAGAGGGCCGCGAGACTTTGACCTGAGCGCAAAAATGGAGGCTCTAGACCCTTCCAGAGCTGAGATATCGAAACTCAAAATTTCGACCCGAAAAAAAAAACGACAGTGTTACCCCTTACGTTTTTTTCAGTTTTCGGGCGAAAAATCAAGTTTCTCCAATCTTCTCAAAACTCTGGATTATGATAGAGGGCCGCGAGACTTTGACCTGAGCGCAAAAATGGAGGCTCTAGACCCTTCCAGAGCTGAGATATCGAAACTCAAAATTTCGAAAAGAAAAAAAAACGACAGTGTTACCCCTTACGTTTTTTTCAGTTTTCGGGCGAAAAATCAAGTTTCTCCAATCTTCTCAAAACTCTGGATTATGATAGAGGGCCGCGAGACTTTGACCTGAGCGCAAAAATGGAGGCTCTAGACCCTTCCAGAGCTGAGATATCGAAACTCAAAATTTCGACCCGAAAAAAAAACGACAGTGTTACCCCTTACGTTTTTTTCAGTTTTCGGGCGAAAAATCAAGTTCCTCCAATCTTCTCAAAACTCTGGATTATGATAGAGGGCCGCGAGACTTTGACCTGAGCGCAAAAATGGAGGCTCTAGACCCTTCCAGAGCTGAGATATCGAAACTCAAAATTTCGACCCGAAAAAAAAAACGACAGTGTTACCCCTTACGTTTTTTTCAGTTTTCGGGCGAAAAATCAAGTTTCTCCAATCTTCTCAAAACTCTGGATTATGATAGAGGGCCGCGAGACTTTGACCTGAGCGCAAAAATGGAGGCTCTAGACCCTTCCAGAGCTGAGATATCGAAACTCAAAATTTCGACGCGAAAAAAAAACCACAGTGTTACCCCTTACGTTTTTTTCAGTTTTCGGGCGAAAAATCAAGTTCCTCCAATCTTCTCAAAACTCTGGATTATGATAGAGGGCCGCGAGACTTTGACCTGAGCGCAAAAATGGAGGCTCTAGACCCTTCCAGAGCTGAGATATCGAAACTCAAAATTTCGACCCGAAAAAAAAAACGACAGTGTTACCCCTTACGTTTTTTTCAGTTTTCGGGCGAAAAATCAAGTTCCTCCAATCTTCTCAAAACTCTGGATTATGATAGAGGGCCGCGAGACTTTGACCTGAGCGCAAAAATGGAGGCTCTAGACCCTTCCAGAGCTGAGATATCGAAACTCAAAATTTCGACCCGAAAAAAAAAACGACAGTGTTACCCCTTACGTTTTTTTTTCAGTTTTCGGGCGAAAAATCAAGTTTCTCCAATCTTCTCAAAACTCTGGATTATGATAGAGGGCCGCGAGACTTTGACCTGAGCGCAAAAATGGAGGCTCTAGGCCCTTCCAGAGCTGAGATATCGAAACTCAAAATTTCGACCCAAAAAAAAAAAACGACAGTGTTACCCCTTACGTTTTTTTCAGTTTTCGGGCGAAAAATCAAGTTTCTCCAATCTTCTCAAAACTCTGGATTATGATAGAGGGCCGCGAGACTTTGACCTGAGCGCAAAAATGGAGGCTCTAGACCCTTCCAGAGCTGAGATATCGAAACTCAAAATTTCGACCCGAAAAAAAAACGACAGTGTTACCCCTTACGTTTTTTTCAGTTTTCGGGCGAAAAATCAAGTTTCTCCAATCTTCTCAAAACTCTGGATTATGATAGAGGGCCGCGAGACTTTGACCTGAGCGCAAAAATGGAGGCTCTAGACCCTTCCAGAGCTGAGATATCGAAACTCAAAATTTCGACCCGAAAAAAAAAACGACAGTGTTACCCCTTACGTTTTTTTCAGTTTTCGGGCGAAAAATCAAGTTTCTCCAATCTTCTCAAAACTCTGGATTATGATAGAGGGCCGCGAGACTTTGACTTGAGCGCAAAAATGGAGGCTCTAGACCCTTCCAGAGCTGAGATATCGAAACTCAAAATTTCGACCCGAAAAAAAAACGACAGTGTTACCCCTTACGTTTTTTTCAGTTTTTGGGCGAAAAATCAAGTTCCTCCAATCTTCTCAAAACTCTGGATTATGATAGAGGGCCGCGAGACTTTGACCTGAGCGCAAAAATGGAGGCTCTAGACCCTTCCAGAGCTGAGATATCGAAACTCAAAATTTCGACCCGAAAAAAAACGACAGTGTTACCCCTTACGTTTTTTTCAGTTTTCGGGCGAAAAATCAAGTTTCTCCAATCTTCTCAAAACTCTGGATTATGATAGAGGGCCGCGAGACTTTGACCTGAGCGCAAAAATGGAGGCTCTAGACCCTTCCAGAGCTGAGATATCGAAACTCAAAATTTCGACCCGAAAAAAAAACGACAGTGTTACCCCTTACGTTTTTTTCAGTTTTCGGGCGAAAAATCAAGTTCCTCCAATCTTCTCAAAACTCTGGATTATGATAGAGGGTCGCGAGACTTTGACCTGAGTGCAAAAATGGAGGCTCTAGACCCTTCCAGAGCTGAGATATCGAAACTCAAAATTTCGACCCGAAAAAAAAACGACAGTGTTACCCCTTACGTTTTTTTCAGTTTTCGGGCGAAAAATCAAGTTCCTCCAATCTTCTCAAAACTCTGGATTATGATAGAGGGCCGCGAGACTTTGACCTGAGCGCAAAAATGGAGGCTCTAGACCCTTCCAGAGCTGAGATATCGAAACTCAAAATTTCGACCCGAAAAAAAAAACGACAGTGTTACCCCTTACGTTTTTTTCAGTTTTCGGGCGAAAATCAAGTTTCTCCAATCTTCTCAAAACTCTGGATTATGATAGAGGGCCGCGAGACTTTGACCTGAGCGCAAAAATGGAGGCTCTAGACCCTTCCAGAGCTGAGATATCTAAACTCAAAATTTCGACCCGAAAAAAAAACGACAGTGTTACCCCTTACGTTTTTTTCAGTTTTCGGGCGAAAAATCAAGTTTCTCCAATCTTCTCAAAACTCTGGATTATGATAGAGGGCCGCGAGACTTTGACCTGAGCGCAAAAATGGAGGCTCTAGACCCTTCCAGAGCTGAGATATCGAAACTCAAAATTTCGACCCGAAAAAAAAACGACAGTGTTACCCCTTACGTTTTTTTCAGTTTTCGGGCGAAAAATCAAGTTCCTCCAATCTTCTCAAAACTCTGGATTATGATAGAGGGCCGCGAGACTTTGACCTGAGCGCAAAAATGGAGGCTCTAGACCCTTCCAGAGCTGAGATATCGAAACTCAAAATTTCGACCCGAAAAAAAAAACGACAGTGTTACCCCTTACGTTTTTTTCAGTTTTCGGGCGAAAAATCAAGTTTCTCCAATCTTCTCAAAACTCTGGATTATGATAGAGGGCCGCGAGACTTTGACCTGAGCGCAAAAATGGAGGCTCTAGGCCCTTCCAGAGCTGAGATATCGAAACTCAAAATTTCGACCCAAAAAAAAAAAACGACAGTGTTACCCCTTACGTTTTTTTCAGTTTTCGGGCGAAAAATCAAGTTTCTCCAATCTTCTCAAAACTCTGGATTATGATAGAGGGCCGCGAGACTTTGACCTGAGCGCAAAAATGGAGGCTCTAGGCCCTTCCAGAGCTGAGATATCGAAACTCAAAATTTCGACCCAAAAAAAAAAAACGACAGTGTTACCCCTTACGTTTTTTTCAGTTTTCGGGCGAAAAATCAAGTTTCTCCAATCTTCTCAAAACTCTGGATTATGATAGAGGGCCGCGAGACTTTGACCTGAGCGCAAAAATGGAGGCTCTAGACCCTTCCAGAGCTGAGATATCGAAACTCAAAATTTCGACCCGAAAAAAAAACGACAGTGTTACCCCTTACGTTTTTTTCAGTTTTCGGGCGAAAAATCAAGTTTCTCCAATCTTCTCAAAACTCTGGATTATGATAGAGGGCCGCGAGACTTTGACCTGAGCGCAAAAATGGAGGCTCTAGACCCTTCCAGAGCTGAGATATCGAAACTCAAAATTTCGACCCGAAAAAAAAAACGACAGTGTTACCCCTTACGTTTTTTTCAGTTTTCGGGCGAAAAATCAAGTTTCTCCAATCTTCTCAAAACTCTGGATTATGATAGAGGGCCGCGAGACTTTGACCTGAGCGCAAAAATGGAGGCTCTAGACCCTTCCAGAGCTGAGATATCGAAACTCAAAATTTCGACCCGAAAAAAAAACGATAGTGTTACCCCTTACGTTTTTTTCAGTTTTTGGGCGAAAAATCAAGTTCCTCCAATCTTCTCAAAACTCTGGATTATGATAGAGGGCCGCGAGACTTTGACCTGAGCGCAAAAATGGAGGCTCTAGACCCTTCCAGAGCTGAGATATCGAAACTCAAAATTTCGACCCGAAAAAAAACGACAGTGTTACCCCTTACGTTTTTTTCAGTTTTCGGGCGAAAAATCAAGTTTCTCCAATCTTCTCAAAACTCTGGATTATGATAGAGGGCCGCGAGACTTTGACCTGAGCGCAAAAATGGAGGCTCTAGACCCTTCCAGAGCTGAGATATCGAAACTCAAAATTTCGACCCAAAAAAAAAACGACAATGTTACCCCTTACGTTTTTTTCAGTTTTCAGGCGAAAAATCAAGTTTCTCCAATCTTCTCAAAACTCTGGATTATGATAGAGGGCCGCGAGACTTTGACCTGAGCGCAAAAATGGAGGCTCTAGACCCTTCCAGAGCTGAGATATCGAAACTCAAAATTTCGACCCGAAAAAAAACGACAGTGTTACCCCTTACGTTTTTTTCAGTTTTCGGGCGAAAAATCAAGTTTCTCCAATCTTCTCAAAACTCTGGATTATGATAGAGGGCCCCGAGACTTTGACCTGAGCGCAAAAATGGAGGCTCTAGACCCTTCCAGAGCTGAGATATCGAAACTCAAAATTTCGACCCGAAAAAAAAACGACAGTGTTACCCCTTACATTTTTTTCAGTTTTCGGGCGAAAAATCAAGTTTCTCCAATCTTCTCAAAACTCTGGATTATGATAGAGGGCCCCGAGACTTTGACCTGAGCGCAAAAATGGAGGCTCTAGACCCTTCCAGAGCTGAGATATCGAAACTCAAAATTTCGACCCGAAAAAAAAACGACAGTTTTACCCCTTACGTTTTTTTCAGTTTTCGGGCGAAAAATCAAGTTCCTCCAATCTTCTCAAAACTCTGGATTATGATAGAGGGTCGCGAGACTTTGACCTGAGCGCAAAAATGGAGGCTCTAGACCCTTCCAGAGCTGAGATATCGAAACTCAAAATTTCGACCCGAAAAAAAACGACAGCGTTACCCCTTACGTTTTTTTTCAGTTTTCGGGCGAAAAATCAAGTTCCTCCAATCTTCTCAAAACTCTGGATTATGATAGAGGGCCGCGAGACTTTGACCTGAGCGCAAAAATGGAGGCTCTAGACCCTTCCAGAGCTGAGATATCGAAACTCAAAATTTCGACCCGAAAAAAAAACGACAGTGTTACCCCTTACGTTTTTTTCAGTTTTCGGGCGAAAATCAAGTTTCTCCAATCTTCTCAAAACTCTGGATTATGATAGAGGGCCGCGAGACTTTGACCTGAGCGCAAAAATGGAGGCTCTAGACCCTTCCAGAGCTGAGATATCTAAACTCAAAATTTCGACCCGAAAAAAAAACGACAGTGTTACCCCTTACATTTTTTTCAGTTTTCAGGCGAAAAATCAAGTTTCTCCAATCTTCTCAAAACTCTGGATTATGATAGAGGGCCGCGAGACTTTGACCTGAGCGCAAAAATGGAGGCTCTAGACCCTTCCAGAGCTGAGATATCGAAACTCAAAATTTCGACCCGAAAAAAAAACGACAGTGTTACCCCTTACGTTTTTTTCAGTTTTCGGGCGAAAAATCAAGTTCCTCCAATCTTCTCAAAACTCTGGATTATGATAGAGGGTCGCGAGACTTTGACCTGAGCGCAAAAATGGAGGCTCTAGACCCTTCCAGAGCTGAGATATCGAAACTCAAAATTTCGACCTGAAAAAAACGACAGTGTTACCCCTTACGTTTTTTTCAGTTTTCGGGCGAAAAATCAAGTTCCTCCAATCTTCTCAAAACTCTGGATTATGATAGAGGGCCGCGAGACTTTGACCTGAGCGCAAAAATGGAGGCTCTAGACCCTTCCAGAGCTGAGATATCGAAACTCAAAATTTCGACCCGAAAAAAAAAACGACAGTGTTACCCCTTACGTTTTTTTCAGTTTTCGGGCGAAAATCAAGTTTCTCCAATCTTCTCAAAACTCTGGATTATGATAGAGGGCCGCGAGACTTTGACCTGAGCGCAAAAATGGAGGCTCTAGACCCCTTTCCAGAGCTGAGATATCGAAACTCAAAATTTCGACCCGAAAAAAAAAAACGACAGTGTTACCCCTTACGTTTTTTTCAGTTTTCGGGCGAAAAATCAAGTTTCTCCAATCTTCTCAAAACTCTGGATTATGATAGAGGGCCACGAGACTTTGAACTGAGCGCAAAAATGGAGGCTCTAGACCCTTCCAGAGCTGAGATATCGAAACTCAAAATTTCGACCCGAAAAAAAAAACGACAATGTTACCCCTTACGTTTTTTTCAGTTTTCGGGCGAAAAATCAAGTTTCTCCAATCTTCTCAAAACTCTGGATTATGATAGAGGGCCACGAGACTTTGACCTGAGTGCAAAAATGGAGGCTCTAGACCCTTCCAGAGCTGAGATATCGAAACTCAAAATTTCGACCCGAAAAAAAAAATGACAGTGTTACCCCTTACGTTTTTTTCAGTTTTCGGGCGAAAAATCAAGTTCCTCCAATCTTCTCAAAACTCTGGATTATGATAGAGACCCCGAGACTTTGACCTGAGCGCAAAAATGGAGGCTCTAGACCCTTCCAGAGCTGAGATATCGAAACTCAAAATTTCGACCCGAAAAAAAACGACAGTGTTACCCCTTACGTTTTTTTCAGTTTTCGGGCGAAAAATCAAGTTTCTCCAATCTTCTCAAAACTCTGGATTATGATAGAGGGCCGCGAGACTTTGACCTGAGCGCAAAAATGGAGGCTCTAGACCCTTCCAGAGCTGAGATATCGAAACTCAAAATTTCGACCCGAAAAAAAAAACGACAGTGTTACCCCTTACGTTTTTTTCAGTTTTCGGGCGAAAAATCAAGTTCCTCCAATCTTCTCAAAACTCTGGATTATGATAGAGGGCCGCAAGACTTTGACCTGAGCGCA
The DNA here is from genome assembly GCF_988280905.1 of Pimephales promelas. Classification (NCBI taxonomy): domain Eukaryota; kingdom Metazoa; phylum Chordata; class Actinopteri; order Cypriniformes; family Leuciscidae; genus Pimephales; species Pimephales promelas. The sequence continues at coordinate 29,755,606 of NC_142774.1, forward strand.
AAAATGGAGGCTCTAGACCCTTCCAGAGCTGAGATATCGAAACTCAAAATTTCGACCCGAAAAAAAAAAACGACAGTGTTACCCCTTACGTTTTTTTCAGTTTTCGGGCGAAAAATCAAGTTTCTCCAATCTTCTCAAAACTCTGGATTATGATAGAGGGCCACGAGACTTTGACCTGAGCGCAAAAATGGAGGCTCTAGACCCTTCCAGAGCTGAGATATCGAAACTCAAAATTTCGACCCGAAAAAAAAAAACGACAGTGTTACCCCTTACGTTTTTTTCAGTTTTCGGGCGAAAAATCAAGTTTCTCCAATCTTCTCAAAACTCTGGATTATGATAGAGGGCCACGAGACTTTGACCTGAGCGCAAAAATGGAGGCTCTAGACCCTTCCAGAGCTGAGATATCGAAACTCAAAATTTCGACCCGAAAAAAAAAACGACAGTGTTACCCCTTACGTTTTTTTCAGTTTTCGGGCGAAAAATCAAGTTTCTCCAATCTTCTCAAAACTCTGGATTATGATAGAGGGCCGCGAGACTTTGACCTGAGCGCAAAAATGGAGGCTCTAGACCCTTCCAGAGCTGAGATATCGAAACTCAAAATTTCGACCCGAAAAAAAAAACGACAGTGTTACCCCTTACGTTTTTTTCAGTTTTCGGGCGAAAAATCAAGTTTCTCCAATCTTCTCAAAACTCTGGATTATGATAGAGGGCCGCGAGACTTTGACCTGAGCGCAAAAATGGGGGCTCTAGACCCTTCCAGAGCTGAGATATCGAAACTCAAAATTTCGACCCGAAAAAAAAACGACAGTGTTACCCCTTACGTTTTTTTCAGTTTTCGGGTGAAAAATCCAGTTTCTCCAATCTTCTCAAAACTCTGGATTATGATAGAGGGCCGCGAGACTTTGACCTGAGCGCAAAAATGGGGGCTCTAGACCCTTCCAGAGCTGAGATATCGAAACTCAAAATTTCGACCCGAAAAAAAAACGACAGTGTTACCCCTTACGTTTTTTTCAGTTTTCGGGCGAAAAATCAAGTTTCTCCAATCTTCTCAAAACTCTGGATTATGATAGAGGGCCGCGAGACTTTGACCTGAGCGCAAAAATGGAGGCTCTAGACCCTTCCAGAGCTGAGATATCGAAACTCAAAATTTCGACCCGAAAAAAAAACGACAGTGTTACCCCTTACGTTTTTTTCAGTTTTTGGGCGAAAAATCAAGTTTCTCCAATCTTCTCAAAACTCTGGATTATGATAGAGGGCCGCGAGACTTTGACCTGAGCGCAAAAATGGGGGCTCTAGACCCTTCCAGAGCTGAGATATCGAAACTCAAAATTTCGACCCGAAAAAAAACGACAGTGTTACCCCTTACGTTTTTTTCAGTTTTCGGGTGAAAAATCAAGTTTCTCCAATCTTCTCAAAACTCTGGATTATGATAGAGGGCCGCGAGACTTTGACCTGAGCGCAAAAATGGGGGCTCTAGACCCTTCCAGAGCTGAGATATCGAAACTCAAAATTTCGACCCGAAAAAAAAACGACAGTGTTACCCCTTACGTTTTTTTCAGTTTTCGGGCGAAAAATCAAGTTTCTCCAATCTTCTCAAAACTCTGGATTATGATAGAGGGCCGCGAGACTTTGACCTGAGCGCAAAAATGGAGGCTCTAGACCCTTCCAGAGCTGAGATATCGAAACTCAAAATTTCGACCCGAAAAAAAAACGACAGTGTTACCCCTTACGTTTTTTTCAGTTTTAGGGCGAAAAATCAAGTTTCTCCAATCTTCTCAAAACTCTGGATTATGATAGAGGGCCGCGAGACTTTGACCTGAGCGCAAAAATGGAGGCTCTAGACCCTTCCAGAGCTGAGATATCGAAACTCAAAATTTCGACCCGAAAAAAAAAAACGACAGTGTTACCCCTTACGTTTTTTTCAGTTTTCGGGCGAAAAATCAAGTTTCTCCAATCTTCTCAAAACTCTGGATTATGATAGAGGGCCGCGAGACTTTGACCTGAGCGCAAAAATGGGGGCTCTAGACCCTTCCAGAGCTGAGATATCGAAACTCAAAATTTCGACCCAAAAAAAAAACGACAGTGTTACCCCTTACGTTTTTTTCAGTTTTCGGGTGAAAAATCAAGTTTCTCCAATCTTCTCAAAACTCTGGATTATGATAGAGGGCCGCGAGACTTTGACCTGAGCGCAAAAATGGAGGCTCTAGACCCTTCCAGAGCTGAGATATCGAAACTCAAAATTTCGACCCGAAAAAAAAACGACAGTGTTACCCCTTACGTTTTTTTCAGTTTTCGGGCGAAAAATCAAGTTTCTCCAATCTTCTCAAAACTCTGGATTATGATAGAGGGCCGCGAGACTTTGACCTGAGCGCAAAAATGGAGGCTCTAGACCCTCCCAGAGCTGAGATATCGAAACTCAAAATTTCGACCCGAAAAAAAAAACGACAGTGTTACTTACCCCTTACGTTTTTTTCAGTTTTCGGGCGAAAAATCAAGTTTCTCCAATCTTCTCAAAACTCTGGATTATGATAGAGGGCCACGAGACTTGGACCTGAGCGCAAAAATGGAGGCTCTAGACCCTTCCAGAGCTGAGATATCGAAACTCAAAATTTCGACCCGAAAAAAAAACGACAATGTTACCCCTTACGTTTTTTTCAGTTTTCGGGCGAAAAATCAAGTTTCTCCAATCTTCTCAAAACTCTGGATTATGATAGAGGGCCACGAGACTTTGACCTGAGTGCAAAAATGGAGGCTCTAGACCCTTCCAGAGCTGAGATATCGAAACTCAAAATTTCGACCCGAAAAAAAAAATGACAGTGTTACCCCTTACGTTTTTTTCAGTTTTCGGGCGAAAAATCAAGTTCCTCCAATCTTCTCAAAACTCTGGATTATGATAGAGACCCCGAGACTTTGACCTGAGCGCAAAAATGGAGGCTCTAGACCCTTCCAGAGCTGAGATATCGAAACTCAAAATTTCGACCCGAAAAAAAACGACAGTGTTACCCCTTACGTTTTTTTCAGTTTTCGGGCGAAAAATCAAGTTTCTCCAATCTTCTCAAAACTCTGGATTATGATAGAGGGCCGCGAGACTTTGACCTGAGCGCAAAAATGGAGGCTCTAGACCCTTCCAGAGCTGAGATATCGAAACTCAAAATTTCGACCCGAAAAAAAAAACGACAGTGTTACCCCTTACGTTTTTTTCAGTTTTCGGGCGAAAAATCAAGTTCCTCCAATCTTCTCAAAACTCTGGATTATGATAGAGGGCCGCAAGACTTTGACCTGAGCGCAAAAATGGAGGCTCTAGACCCTTCCAGAGCTGAGATATCGAAACTCAAAATTTCGACCCGAAAAAAAAAAACGACAGTGTTACCCCTTACGTTTTTTTCAGTTTTCGGGCGAAAAATCAAGTTTCTCCAATCTTCTCAAAACTCTGGATTATGATAGAGGGCCACGAGACTTTGACCTGAGCGCAAAAATGGAGGCTCTAGACCCTTCCAGAGCTGAGATATCGAAACTCAAAATTTCGACCCGAAAAAAAAAACGACAGTGTTACCCCTTACGTTTTTTTCAGTTTTCGGGCGAAAAATCAAGTTTCTCCAATCTTCTCAAAACTCTGGATTATGATAGAGGGCCACGAGACTTTGACCTGAGCGCAAAAATGGAGGCTCTAGACCCTTCCAGAGCTGAGATATCGAAACTCAAAATTTCGACCCGAAAAAAAAAACGACAGTGTTACCCCTTACGTTTTTTTCAGTTTTCGGGCGAAAAATCAAGTTTCTCCAATCTTCTCAAAACTCTGGATTATGATAGAGGGCCGCGAGACTTTGACCTGAGCGCAAAAATGGAGGCTCTAGACCCTTCCAGAGCTGAGATATCGAAACTCAAAATTTCGACCCGAAAAAAAAAACGACAGTGTTACCCCTTACGTTTTTTTCAGTTTTCGGGCGAAAAATCAAGTTTCTCCAATCTTCTCAAAACTCTGGATTATGATAGAGGGCCGCGAGACTTTGACCTGAGCGCAAAAATGGGGGCTCTAGACCCTTCCAGAGCTGAGATATCGAAACTCAAAATTTCGACCCGAAAAAAAAACGACAGTGTTACCCCTTACGTTTTTTTCAGTTTTCGGGTGAAAAATCCAGTTTCTCCAATCTTCTCAAAACTCTGGATTATGATAGAGGGCCGCGAGACTTTGACCTGAGCGCAAAAATGGGGGCTCTAGACCCTTCCAGAGCTGAGATATCGAAACTCAAAATTTCGACCCGAAAAAAAAACGACAGTGTTACCCCTTACGTTTTTTTCAGTTTTCGGGCGAAAAATCAAGTTTCTCCAATCTTCTCAAAACTCTGGATTATGATAGAGGGCCGCGAGACTTTGACCTGAGCGCAAAAATGGAGGCTCTAGACCCTTCCAGAGCTGAGATATCGAAACTCAAAATTTCGACCCGAAAAAAAAACGACAGTGTTACCCCTTACGTTTTTTTCAGTTTTCGGGCGAAAAATCAAGTTTCTCCAATCTTCTCAAAACTCTGGATTATGATAGAGGGCCGCGAGACTTTGACCTGAGCGCAAAAATGGAGGCTCTAGACCCTTCCAGAGCTGAGATATCGAAACTCAAAATTTCGACCCGAAAAAAAAACGACAGTGTTACCCCTTACGTTTTTTTCAGTTTTTGGGCGAAAAATCAAGTTTCTCCAATCTTCTCAAAACTCTGGATTATGATAGAGGGCCGCGAGACTTTGACCTGAGCGCAAAAATGGGGGCTCTAGACCCTTCCAGAGCTGAGATATCGAAACTCAAAATTTCGACCCGAAAAAAAACGACAGTGTTACCCCTTACGTTTTTTTCAGTTTTCGGGTGAAAAATCAAGTTTCTCCAATCTTCTCAAAACTCTGGATTATGATAGAGGGCCGCGAGACTTTGACCTGAGCGCAAAAATGGGGGCTCTAGACCCTTCCAGAGCTGAGATATCGAAACTCAAAATTTCGACCCGAAAAAAAAACGACAGTGTTACCCCTTACGTTTTTTTCAGTTTTCGGGCGAAAAATCAAGTTTCTCCAATCTTCTCAAAACTCTGGATTATGATAGAGGGCCGCGAGACTTTGACCTGAGCGCAAAAATGGAGGCTCTAGACCCTTCCAGAGCTGAGATATCGAAACTCAAAATTTCGACCCGAAAAAAAAACGACAGTGTTACCCCTTACGTTTTTTTCAGTTTTAGGGCGAAAAATCAAGTTTCTCCAATCTTCTCAAAACTCTGGATTATGATAGAGGGCCGCGAGACTTTGACCTGAGCGCAAAAATGGAGGCTCTAGACCCTTCCAGAGCTGAGATATCGAAACTCAAAATTTCGACCCGAAAAAAAAAACGACAGTGTTACCCCTTACGTTTTTTTCAGTTTTCGGGCGAAAAATCAAGTTTCTCCAATCTTCTCAAAACTCTGGATTATGATAGAGGGCCGCGAGACTTTGACCTGAGCGCAAAAATGGGGGCTCTAGACCCTTCCAGAGCTGAGATATCGAAACTCAAAATTTCGACCCGAAAAAAAAACGACAGTGTTACCCCTTACGTTTTTTTCAGTTTTCGGGTGAAAAATCAAGTTTCTCCAATCTTCTCAAAACTCTGGATTATGATAGAGGGCCGCGAGACTTTGACCTGAGCGCAAAAATGGAGGCTCTAGACCCTTCCAGAGCTGAGATATCGAAACTCAAAATTTCGACCCGAAAAAAAAACGACAGTGTTACCCCTTACGTTTTTTTCAGTTTTCGGGCGAAAAATCAAGTTTCTCCAATCTTCTCAAAACTCTGGATTATGATAGAGGGCCGCGAGACTTTGACCTGAGCGCAAAAATGGAGGCTCTAGACCCTTCCAGAGCTGAGATATCGAAACTCAAAATTTCGACCCGAAAAAAAAAACGACAGTGTTACTTACCCCTTACGTTTTTTTCAGTTTTCGGGCGAAAAATCAAGTTTCTCCAATCTTCTCAAAACTCTGGATTATGATAGAGGGCCACGAGACTTGGACCTGAGCGCAAAAATGGAGGCTCTAGACCCTTCCAGAGCTGAGATATCGAAACTCAAAATTTCGACCCGAAAAAAAAAACGACAGTGTTACTTACCCCTTACGTTTTTTTCAGTTTTCGGGCGAAAAATCAAGTTTCTCCAATCTTCTCAAAACTCTGGATTATGATAGAGGGCCGCGAGACTTTGACCTGAGCGCAAAAATGGAGGCTCTAGACCCTTCCAGAGCTGAGATATCGAAACTCAAAATTTCGACCCGAAAAAAAAACGACAGTGTTACCCCTTACGTTTTTTTCTGTTTTCGGGCGAAAAATCAAGTTTCTCCAATCTTCTCAAAACTCTGGATTATGATAGAGGGCCGCGAGACTTTGACCTGAGCGCAAAAATGGAGGCTCTAGACCCTTCCAGAGCTGAGATATCGAAACTCAAAATTTCGACCCGAAAAAAAAACGACAGTGTTACCCCTTACGTTTTTTTCTGTTTTCGGGCGAAAAATCAAGTTTCTCCAATCTTCTCAAAACTCTGGATTATGATAGAGGGCCGCGAGACTTTGACCTGAGCGCAAAAAATGGAGGCTCTAGACCCTTCCAGAGCTGAGATATCGAAACTCAAAATTTCGACCCGAAAAAAAAACGACAGTGTTACCCCTTACGTTTTTTTCAGTTTTCGGGCGAAAAATCAAGTTTCTCCAATCTTCTCAAAACTCTGGATTATGATAGAGGGCCGCGAGACTTTGACCTGAGCGCAAAAATGGGGGCTCTAGACCCTTCCAGAGCTGAGATATCGAAACTCAAAATTTCGACCCGAAAAAAAAACGACAGTGTTACCCCTTACGTTTTTTTCAGTTTTCGGGCGAAAAATCAAGTTTCTCCAATCTTCTCAAAACTCTGGATTATGATAGAGGGCCGCGAGACTTTGACCTGAGCGCAAAAATGGAGGCTCTAGACCCTTCCAGAGCTGAGATATCGAAACTCTAAATTTCGACCCGAAAAAAAAACGACAGTGTTACCCCTTACGTTTTTTTCAATTTTCGGGCGAAAAATCAAGTTTCTCCAATCTTCTCAAAACTCTGGATTATGATAGAGGGCCGCGAGACTTTGACCTGAGCGCGAAAATGGAGGCTCTAGACCCTTCCAGAGCTGAGATATCGAAACTCAAAATTTCGACCCGAAAAAAAAACGACAGTGTTACCCCTTACGTTTTTTTCAGTTTTCGGGCGAAAAATCAAGTTTCTCCAATCTTCTCAAAACTCTGGATTATGATAGAGGGCCGCGAGACTTTGACCTGAGCGCAAAAATGGAGGCTCTAGACCCTTCCAGAGCTGAGATATCGAAACTCAAAATTTCGACCCGAAAAAAAACGACAGTGTTACCCCTTACGTTTTTTTTTTTTCGTTTTCGGGCGAAAAATCAAGTTTCTCCAATCTTCTCAAAATTCTGGATTATGATAGAGGGCCGCGAGACTTTGACCTGAGCGCAAAAATGGAGGCTCTAGACCCTTCCAGAGCTGAGATATCGAAACTCAAAATTTCGACCCGAAAAAAAAACGACAGTGTTACCCCTTACGTTTTTTTCAGTTTTCGGGCGAAAAATCAAGTTTCTCCAATCTTCTCAAAATTCTGGATTATGATAGAGGGCCGCGAGACTTTGACCTGAGCGCAAAAATGGAGGCTCTAGACCCTTCCAGAGCTGAGATATCGAAACTCAAAATTTCGACCCGAAAAAAAAACGACAGTGTTACCCCTTACGTTTTTTTCAGTTTTCGGGCGAAAAATCAAGTTTCTCCAATCTTCTCAAAACTCTGGATTATGATAGAGGGCCGCGAGACTTTGACCTGAGCGAAAAAATGGAGGCTCTAGACCCTTCCAGAGCTGAGATATCGAAACTCAAAATTTCGACCCGAAAAAAAAACGACAGTGTTACCCCTTACGTTTTTTTCAGTTTTCGGGCGAAAAATCAAGTTTCTCCAATCTTCTCAAAACTCTGGATTATGATAGAGGGCCGCGAGACTTTGACCTGAGCGAAAAAATGGAGGCTCTAGACCCTTCCAGAGCTGAGATATCGAAACTCAAAATTTCGACCCGAAAAAAAAACGACAGTGTTACCCCTTACGTTTTTTTCAGTTTTCGGGCGAAAAATCAAGTTTCTCCAATCTTCTCAAAACTCTGGATTATGATAGAGGGCCGTGAGACTTTGACCTGAGCGCAAAAATGGAGGCTCTAGACCCTTCCAGAGCTGAGATATCGAAACTCAAAATTTCGACCCGAAAAAAAAACGACAGTGTTACCCCTTACGTTTTTTTTCGTTTTCGGGCGAAAAATCAAGTTTCTCCAATCTTCTCAAAACTCTGGATTATGATAGAGGGCCGCGAGACTTTGACCTGAGCGCAAAAATGGAGGCTCTAGACCCTTCCAGAGCTGAGATATCGAAACTCAAAATTTCGACCCGAAAAAAAAACGACAGTGTTACCCCTTACGTTTTTTTCAGTTTTCGGGCGAAAAATCAAGTTTCTCCAATCTTCTCAAAACTCTGGATTATGATAGAGGGCCGCAAGACTTTGACCTGAGCGCAAAAATGGAGGCTCTAGACCCTTCCAGAGCCGAGATATCGAAACTCAAAATTTCGACCCGAAAAAAAAAACGACAGTGTTACCCCTTACGTTTTTTTTCAGTTTTCGGGCGAAAAATCAAGTTTCTCCAATCTTCTCAAAACTCTGGATTATAATAGAGGGCCGCGAGACTTTGACCTGAGCGCAAAAATGGAGGCTCTAGACCCTTCCAGAGCTGAGATATCGAAACTCAAAATTTCGACCCGAAAAAAAAACGACAGTGTTACCCCTTACGTTTTTTTCAGTTTTCGGGCGAAAAATCAAGTTTCTCCAATCTTCTCAAAACTCTGGATTATGATAGAGGGCCGCGAGACTTTGACCTGAGCGCAAAAATGGAGGCTCTAGACCCTTCCAGAGCTGAGATATCGAAACTCAAAATTTCGACCCGAAAAAAAAACGACAGTGTTACCCCTTACGTTTTTTTCAGTTTTCGGGCGAAAAATCAAGTTTCTCCAATCTTCTCAAAACTCTGGATTATGATAGAGGGCCGCGAGACTTTGACCTGAGCGCAAAAATGGAGGCTCTAGACCCTTCCAGAGCTGAGATATCGAAACTCAAAATTTCGACCCGAAAAAAAAACGACAGTGTTACCCCTTACGTTTTTTTTCAGTTTTCGGGCGAAAAATCAAGTTTCTCCAATCTTCTCAAAACTCTGGATTATGATAGAGGGCCGCGAGACTTTGACCTGAGCGCAAAAAATGGAGGCTCTAGACCCTTCCAGAGCCGAGATATCGAAACTCAAAATTTCGACCCGAAAAAAAAACGACAGTGTTACCCCTTACGTTTTTTTCAGTTTTCGGGCGAAAAATCAAGTTTCTCCAATCTTCTCAAAACTCTGGATTATGATAGAGGGCCGCGAGACTTTGACCTGAGCGCAAAAATGGAGGCTCTAGACCCTTCCAGAGCTGAGATATCGAAACTCAAAATTTCGACCCGAAAAAAAACGACAGTGTTACCCCTTACGTTTTTTTTTTTCGTTTTCGGGCGAAAAATCAAGTTTCTCCAATCTTCTCAAAACTCTGGATTATGATAGAGGGCCGCGAGACTTTGACCTGAGCGCAAAAATGGAGGCTCTAGACCCTTCCAGAGCTGAGATATCGAAACTCAAAATTTCGACCCGAAAAAAAAACGACAGTGTTACCCCTTACGTTTTTTTTCGTTTTCGGGCGAAAAATCAAGTTTCTCCAATCTTCTCAAAACTCTGGATTATGATAGAGGGCCGCGAGACTTTGACCTGAGCGCAAAAATGGAGGCTCTAGACCCTTCCAGAGCCGAGATATCGAAACTCAAAATTTCGACCCGAAAAAAAACCGACAGTGTTACCCCTTACGTTTTTTTCAGTTTTCGGGCGAAAAATCTAGTTTCTCCAATCTTCTCAAAACTCTGGATTATGATAGAGGGCCGCGAGACTTTGACCTGAGCGCAAAAATGGAGGCTCTAGACCCTTCCAGAGCCGAGATATCGAAACTCAAAATTTCGACCCGAAAAAAAAACGGCAGTGTTACCCCTTACGTTTTTTTCAGTTTTCGGGCGAAAAATCAAGTTTCTCCAATCTTCTCAAAACTCTGGATTTTGATAGAGGGCCGCGAGACTTTGACCTGAGCGAAAAAATGGAGGCTCTAGACCCTTCCAGAGCTGAGATATCGAAACTCAAAATTTCGACCCGAAAAAAAAACGACAGTGTTACCCCTTACGTTTTTTTCAGTTTTCGGGCGAAAAATCAAGTTTCTCCAATCTTCTCAAAACTCTGGATTATGATAGAGGGCCGCGAGACTTTGACCTGAGCGCAAAAATGGAGGCTCTAGACCCTTCCAGAGCTGAGATATCGAAACTCAAAATTTCGACCCGAAAAAAAAACGACAGTGTTACCCCTTACGTTTTTTTTTTCGTTTTCGGGCGAAAAATCAAGTTTCTCCAATCTTCTCAAAACTCTGGATTATGATAGAGGGCCGCGAGACTTTGACCTGAGCGCAAAAATGGAGGCTCTAGACCCTTCCAGAGCTGAGATATCGAAACTCAAAATTTCGACCCGAAAAAAAAACGACAGTGTTACCCCTTACGTTTTTTTTTTCGTTTTCGGGCGAAAAATCAAGTTTCTCCAATCTTCTCAAAACTCTGGATTATGATAGAGGGCCGTGAGACTTTGACCTGAGCGCAAAAATGGAGGCTCTAGACCCTTCCAGAGCTGAGATATCGAAACTCAAAATTTCGACCCGAAAAAAAAAACGACAGTGTTACCCCTTACGTTTTTTTTCGTTTTCGGGCGAAAAATCAAGTTTCTCCAATCTTCTCAAAACTCTGGATTATGATAGAGGGCCGCGAGACTTTGACCTGAGCGCAAAAATGGAGGCTCTAGACCCTTCCAGAGCTGAGATATTGATATACCACGTAGCATTTATGCCATTATAAATATCTCAATATCTCAGCTCTGGAAGGGTCTAGAGCCTCCATTTTTTGCATTTAGGTCTAAGTCCCATGGCCCTCTATCAGAATCCAGAGTTTCAAGAAGATTGGAGAAACTTATTTTTTCGCACAAAAAAAAAAACAAACAAAAAAACGACAGGGGTAACACTGTTGTTGTTTTTGTTTTTGTTTTTTGGCCGAAATTTTGAGTTTCTCCAATCTTCTTGAAACTCTGGATTCTGATAGAGGGCCATGGGGCTTAGACCTGAGTGCAAAAATGGAGGCTCTAGATATATCAACCCGGTCACACTAAATGCGTCTCTAGATACAGGGGTTGGACAATGAAACTGAAACACTGGCCAATGTTGGAGGTTTCACATCTATATGCCTGGCGGCCAATCTTCAGAGTGAAGCACGGGTGGATCAGTGATGGTTTGAGCTCCAATATCATGACAATCCTGATTGTATTTGATGGACACGACACTTCCGAGGACTACCAAACCCTTCTGGAGGATCATGAGCACCTGATGCTCAAACCGCTCAAACCGCATGATCATGCACCAACACACACAGCAAGACTTGTGACAGAAGGGTTTGATGAAGATGAAAGTGACGTTGAACATCTCCCATGGTCTGACAGTCACCAGATCTGAATATTATTGAGGTGTTTTGGAGGAGCGAGTCCACCAGCATCATATAGTGATCTGGACACTGTTCTGGAAGAGGAACGGCTCATAATCCCTCTGGTCACTGTGAAGGACTTCTATCTGTCAATTGGTGCTGTATTTGGGTGCAAAATGAGGCCCTCACCATTCTAACAAATTATTGTGTAGTAAAACCAGGTGTTTCAGTTTTTTTGTCCAACCCCTGTATATCAACCCGGTCACACTAAGTGCGTTCATAGTGCAATTTATTTGCGAAAATTAGCTTTTACATGCATAGGAAACGCACTGTGTGTAATATACGTTTGGTTAGGATTATGGCAAGCCAAGAGGTTCAGAATTACACCATAAATTAATCGTGTTTACTGCCATAGTTATTAACATATAGTAAGGATAAGCATGATGTGTATATTGCCTAATTGCAAGCTTGTTTCAGAAATGGTGACATATTTTTCCATTATTATTGAACATCATTATAGGAGTATTAGGTTGAATGAGTTAGAATTAAATGTTTTATTAATCATTAGAAAATAGACATTAAGAAAATAAATTATGCAAGTACTTTTACTTTTTAATACTTAAAGTATATTTAAAATCCGGTACTTTTTACTTTTTACTTAAGTATGTTTGTCATTGTGTTACTTCTACTTTTACTAAAGTAAATATTTATCTGGTTATTTGTACTTTTACTTAAGTGCTGAGATTCAGTACTTCCTCCACCACTGGTGATTGGTGATTTTCTAGTGCGCAACTGCGCATGACAAATTGTAATAAAATTACTTTTAACACCACCTATGTGGCCTTTTTACCCTAAACTCATCATATTTTTTAAACTCTAAGTAAATTCAGTAAAAAAAAAAAAGGATTTCTCTAAGTAAATAAAAGTAAATTAGGTAATCAACCCTCACTGGTCTCGGTCTCGACTTGGACTCGACCGTCTCTGGTCTCGGACTCGACTCGGACTCGACTCTCTATGGACTCGGTCTTGACTCGGACTCGACTCTCTCTGGTCTCGGTCTAGACTCGGACTCGAGTGAGGTGGTCTCGACTACAACACTGTCAAGAACTAATTTTGCCTAATGAGAAGTTTAACTGGCTATTAGGCTACTACCCGTTTATATAGTGATGTGATATTTCTACTTCAGAAAGGGAAAAGCTCTCAATTACACTGGTTATATTCCTGATTGGTTAAATTGAATAATACCGTTAATAATACAGATATATTATGTATGTGTGCTTGGAAGATCAGAAAGCTATACGTTAATGAGGTAAAGCATTATAAAACCATGGAATATAGGCTATAAATAAAACAGCAAGCTTCATTTAGAGAGTTCCAGATTTGGCCACAGGATGGCGCTGTAACACTGCTCTCAATGTCAATCACTGAAACAGAGCGCTTTCTCTCTCTTTCTCTCTCTCTCAGTGAGCTGTCTCATGTCACATGCCAAATCAATGTCACTGCATAAAGAGTCATAGAGAAACAACTCTCCCTCCTGCCTAGAACTGCAGAGGTCCCATACGTATCGGATTTATTTATACTGTATTTGTACTTCGGGCAGGACTCTTGGATTTTATTCTCATTCAGATTTACTTTTATTCAGTGAATCACTATGAATGAATAGGCTACTAACAAATAATCTGCATTTCTGAAAATTCATTTCAGCATTTCCCATCATACAGTAAACTTGTCTCCATAGAGATTAGTTGAAAGAAAGAGTGTATTAGAAATGCAGTGTCAACACACACACACACACACACACACACACACACACAGAGAGAGAGAGAGAGAGAGAGAGAGAGAGTATGGAAGTGAGGTGTGGGGTCCACTCAGTGATCAGAGCTACACTAGAAGGGACAGACATCCAACAGAAGCCCTACACACAGAATTCTGCAAAATGATACTAAAACTACAAAGGAAAACACCCAACAATGCGTGTAGGGCAGAATTAGGCCGATTCCCATTGATTATTAATATGCAAAAAAGATCCCTCAAATTCTGGATGCATCTAAAATCAAGTCCCACAGAATCGCTACATTTTAAAGCATTACAGACCCAAGAACTGAACCCCGAAAAGAGTCTTCTCAGTCAGCTGGTCCTGAGACTCACTAACTCGACTAACCCTACTAACACTCACCAGTCTCAGACCAGCACTGCTCCTCACACACACATCAGAATAAACCAAATTACTAAACAGTCTAAAAATACATATCTGGAACATTGAGATCAGGAAACCAAAACACAAAGTAAACTACAATTCTATCGAAATCTGAAATCAAATTATGAAGGGTGTGAGAGACACAAAGCAGAGACAGATCCTGAGCAAGTACAGGCTGAGTGAACACAGTCTAGCCATCGAGACCGGCAGACACAGAAAGAGCTGGCTACCCCAAGAGCAAAGGGTGTGTGTTCAGTGTAGGACAGGAGAGATCGAGACAGAGACACACTTCCTCCTCCACTGCCACAAATACAGCTCGATCAGAGACCTCAACTTCAAAAAACGTAATAACTTAATACACAACTTTACAACCATGACTGAAGTAGAGCAGATAAAGATCTTACTAGGAGAGGGACAGACCGCAGCACTGACTGCCAGATACGTGTGTGCGTGCCACAGCCTGAGAGACAGTAGGTGAATGTGTGTGTGTGTGTGACTTCAGTGTGTTTCCCTAATGTCCACCACAGTAACCCTTAGTAATGTGTGTATGTGTCTATATATATGTTCAAACGTTCATAGAAATTATAATCTGTTACACTGTTATTTTTTGCAATTAATTTAAGTTGTACATTTTAATTTAAGTTGTTATAATACTTTGTTATTATTACTGTCTTCACTATACTATGTGTTACAAGCTTTGGCAATATTGTAATATGTACAGTCATGCCAATAAAGCAATTTGAATTGAATTGAATTGAGAGAGAGAGAGAGAGATCCTGTCGGTACATTGTAACTCATGTAAACAAAGGGCTTTCTGAAAAGACAGTCCTAACACCGCATTGTCAGGTTTGTACACACTGATTTAGACCACTGTGTGAACAAAAACACAGAAAGCTGGACTTGCTAAAAGTGTAGCTTGACTGTGTATTAAGAAAACCTGAAACCAACGATTGTTAGAAACGTCCTCAAATACAAGATATGGATGTACGTTCACACAAACACACACAGAATGTACTGTTGTTGGCAGTGGCACACAATTTTTTATATAAACTTGTCCTATCTCCGTTAAACCATTTTTAGATTTCCCTCAAACTAAATTTTCCAAATTAAGAAGCCGGCAATTCTTTGAGAGTAAGGTACTATATTCCATCAAGTATTCCAACATTGTCAGACAATTGTTTATGTAAAGTATTTTATGATTTTAAGTTGACACATGACTTGACATACAATTTTTAGGAAAGAATAAGCACCATGCCACAAGTTCTGAAATATTTTAACATATATAAATGGCAATAATACGCACTACTGTTATTGACCCTGTGTGAACAATTAACACTTTTTACAGTTTTCATAGCATAGTTAATTAACACGATATTAGAATATGACTGACTGGTGTACAAGAAAAACATGAAATTTATAAAAGTCTAACCTGCAACACCATAGTTTGTGCAATAAAACAGTTTGTGGTTGATCAGAGGTTTTCTCTTTTTTAACAATAATAACAATAGTGGTTTGCGTTAAAAAGGGGGGCGTAGTCTGTAGCAAGACTACATTCATAAATCATGCTCATGGACGTCACAGAAAATGAATGCTAACATCAAATGACCCTCATCACATCACTAAAACAAGGAGGTATAAACAGCATTGCATTGCACATAATTACCATAATCCCACAGATCTCTGGCTTCTGGAAGTGAGTGTGGCACTGCAAAAATATTAAGCAAATGATGTCCTCATATTGAAATATGGCAAGCCTCAGTCCAATTAACATAAACATCTGATCTATAACACATGATGTCATGGTTTCTGTAGAAGATTATGATGTCATCTAATGCGCTGATGAGGTGATGTGGCCAGTTACTTAGCAATGGCATGGTAACCGTATCCCAGGACAGGAGTTTAGAATTACCATACATTTCTTGGCAGGAAATCCACAATCTTCTCATTTCAGCATTAAAGCCTGATGTGATTTCAAGCCATTGGAACGGTCTTCAGTCCGCTATGTATCAAATTGGAACATTAGCCTACTTGTCCTATTTTACATGTTCAAATGTTACAGTATCTGTTTCTCAATGGCATAGAGTATACAGTATACAGATACAGATTACTTTCTCATTTTAAGGATCAATAATTTCATACTCGCAATTGTGGTCTCTTCAACCTTGAAGTGCTTTCATTTATATTAAAAAAAAAAAAAGGATGAAGGATGAATTAGATGAATGAAGAATTTTAGGATGACCTAAAATTATGTAAATTTAAGACCACCAAATCCATCGCTATCAAGATAGACGTTAAAACTTCTGCAAATACTGATTTTAATTTTTTTTTTCTTAAAAATGTCTAACCATCCTTAAAACATACATTTATACATTTAGTGTTAATTTATTGTTAAATCCTGATTCTTTTTTGTTTTGTTTTGTTTTGTTTGTTTGTTTTTTGTCTTGTTTTAACCCTTAAAGGGTTAGTTCACCCAAAAATGAAAATTAAGTCATTAATTACTCACCCCCATGCTGTTCCAACCCCGTAAGACCTTCGTTCATCTTCGGAACACAAATAAAGATATTTTTGATTTAATCTGAGAGCTGTATCATACTTCCATTGGCTTCCTAAGGTACTGGCTCTTGACGGCCCATAAAGTCATTAAAGAAAATGTTTAAATCTTCCATGTGCCTACAGCGGCTCAATTATAAGTTTATCAAGCGACGAGACTACTTTTTGTGCGAAAAAAACATAAATAACGGCTTTATTTGACTATTCCATTACTTCCTTATTGGCGCATGCGCGAACTATGTATTTAGTTAGTTTCTGCTTCTTTTTTCTGAATTATATATAAAAAAAATTTATTTATAAATGAATTTCCATATAGTCTAAAGAAAGAAATGTATGTGTATATTTAGAATAACTAATTTCTACATTAAACACAACAATATGCCATCGCATTCGCAACTCTCCTATGATTAAAAGGCTACACTTCCGGTTTTCTTCCCACGAGCCATTTCAAAATGGCGGCTGTGTGAAATCAACGTATTAAGGCTTGAACAGGATGGTTTCTGAATGGTTGGTTAATATACTGTTACTTTGATCTGTCTTTGTGTACTGGCAGGGTACAGTAACTTAGTGCGATGTATGAACGCTATTGTGTTTACTGATGTATACGTACAAAGTTTGTAATAACACAATAACCATAACGCATTGTTCATTATAAACATGGGATTATGATTTATATTGAGAATGTCGTAAAGAAAACATGCCGTAATGTAAACCTTAGCTGCATTCATCGTGAAGCGTGCAAGCGATTTGCAAAGATTAATGCAAAATATACAATTTTACACACTTCTTCTGGAGGTGCAACAGGGACATGAATTGTTGGTACCGATTCTTTTTTTCAGGAGCAGCTTCTTAGCAAAACCAGCTTTAAACTGACCCTCATTGATAAAGCAGTCTGGTGAGAAAAGATTTGCGAATCGCGCAAAAATGAAAGTGCTCGTGGGGAATATTCTCTTCGAAAACAAAACTCAGCCACTGTGTCTTCAGCATTTTGTATTTAGAAACATCATGTGATGTGAACAACAACAAATGACTGTGTTCGTTATTACATCCAAGAACAGAACGCCACAATCGCTTAGACGCCATTCTGCTCCAGCGTATTAACAATGACGCTGCTGTCAATCAAAAATCGTGGGAGGGGCGTCCGTTTTATTGACGTCACAAAAACGAACGGCTCAATTTGAGGCAGGGGAAAACATACACGGAGATTAAAACAAAAACACTGGATAGATTTTTATCATTATATGATGGTTGTGTACAGGCACTGCCAACACACATTTCAGAACAATTAACTTGAAAAAGTGCATGTACCATTATATGACCCCTTTAATCTAATGTTTGTTTGTTTTTTTATTAAAAATAAAAATGTATTGATAAATTGTTTCTCTAAATCCATTCAGGATGTTTAGATATTTTTACTGGACAGCAATACTAATTAAGAAAATGTTTTTTTTTTTTTGGGAGTGTACAGTAATTTCAGAGCAAAGTTCAAGTTTTTTTATGACTATACTGATGCCAGGCACTAAGTAATTTACATTTAAGACTTATTTGGAATACTGGACTTAATTTCAGCTAGTTATAACAGCTTCAAGTTATAAAATTGTTTTCAACTAATATCTAAAATTGTGCTTAATTTTTCTGCCCGCATAGTCAGAACGTCTGTTATCAGTTGATTGAAATGTCCATTGGGTCCTACTGGCCAATGACCTTCTTAATCCAGGGCACGAAGGCGGAGACTTTGGTGTAGACGCCGGGTGCGTCTTGCAGCCGACAAGCGTGACCCCATGATGTGACCCCATACACGACCCAACTTCCATTCGGCCTCTCACACACCAACGGACCTCCGCTATCTCCACGACAACTGTCCACGCGACGGTCGTCTTGAGAGGATCCGGCACACAGCATGCGATTGGTAAACTGGTCCGAATAGCGCTGCTCACACTGACGCTTGCTCAGAACAGAGATCGAGGCCTGCTGAAGAGTTTTTGAATATGCACGGCCTGGGAAAAGAAAAGAGGGGGGGGTGATCCAACAGGTCAGAAAGTCCTCTATTCTTTAAACTTTAAGTCTGGAAGTGATCAGACATAACTGTTCACGTATGCAATGGAGTGTGCTGTCGTTTTCCTGATCACACACTTCATTCATCCCACTTTAGAATTCTGTTAAGTCCACTAACTGAGAGAAGACAACTCAAAAACTCCACTGGGGATTTACAACACAACGTGGCCATTAGAATGAAGCCCCACCATCAGCACATCACATGATCATCTGTAGATGCTTGACACTGACATTATAATTATACACCGTAGTTCCTTGATGACTTCCTCATGTTCTGTGTCAGCCTCTGATTACAGCTCTGTCATGTCTGTCTTTTTTGATGAGACAAGATGGCTGGAGGTGTGGCCAGAAAAGAAATGCACTTAAAGGACATGTTCGGTATTTTACACTTAAAGCCCTGTTTTAAGATTGTTTCTGATTAAATAGAACAGTTAATTTTGGAATTTTTCGGGAACTGGTGTGTTCACTGATATGCTCACACAAAAATTGCTGCAAAAGATGCTTTCCAACAGGTTTTGTTGTAGTTTTTGTCAACTCCATTGACTTGACTTGGACAAAAACTATGATAAAACCTGTTGGAAAGCATCTTTTGCAGCGATTTTTTTGTGTGAGGATATTAGTGAACCCTCCAGACACTCAGTGATCACCTTTTCTTAAAAGGTGCACTTTGTAATAATGTCAAATTAAAAGTAATTCCTCACTAATTCCATTTAATATAAATTTAAAATATAATATACTTTACTTTAACTGCAGTTAACATGCAGTTAAGAACTTAAAAACATTAAATTCCATTCACACCTACTGTACAGTAAGTACATTGATTTTAAGTATATAATGTCCATATAAAGTAATAGTATGCTAAAGAGGTCATCTTTTTCTCAAGAGCATAGCCTATTCGATATTTATTTTAAATCCAAACTAAAAATGTTTGTAAGAGTTTATCATTTGTGTAAGTATCTGCACCCGAAGCTAGCTGCTAATATTTTTCTTATCTCTCTGTCTCGCTGGACGTCTGGTTGGAGAAATTTACAAATGGCATCATTTCGCAGCCTCATAATCTCTCTAATGCGAACACTAATGCAGACTAATTTTGTCATTATGAACATGTTGAATTGGCACTCACGTCATGTGCTCATTCATAAACCAGAGCTTACAAATACCCTCACGCAAATATACAACCTTGTTTGCAAATACCACCAAGGATCCAAATAATTACTAAATGTTTGAAATGGATGATGCTCGATTGTTGCAGGAAAAACAGATGTTATACTGATAATGATTTACATGATTAGCAAACAGAAAATCAGAAACACAAAAACAATTGTATCATGTATTAGTAAATCCCTGCAAATGCTGACAAAACGATTAATTGTTTAAAAATTCCACACTTGTTGTATTGTTCAAGTTCAAGTGAAACGAGCTGTTTTCCATTCAAATCCGTGAACTTTTCACACCAAAGTTTCAGTAGCCTACTGAATTTCAAGGTTTACTCTTGAAATTCAGTACTTGAGCACTGCTGAAACTGCTTGTTTTTTTCCTCATTTTGTACATCCGTTAAAGCTACACTGTATAACTCTTTTAGTTCTTTCAAAAATATATGTGCTCATTAATGTATATTTACTTCGTTCTCGTGAGTGTATAATATGCCAAAATACATACGGGTAAGGGGTTCTAATGTCGGTCGCCATGTCGCCCCTCCATCTTGAAAGTACGTTAGCCAAAGAGGGACATACCCGTTAATTCAAGCTTTGCCTTTCGCGTTTACGTTTGAGTTAACACTCATGGACGAGGTCGAACTGGAAGCCATCTTAATCTTGGACTACATTGGCCACCGTAGGAGTTAAAACGAAATCGGAATTGAGAGGAACAGAAACTAATATTCACTGGATGGTCGGTCCCACTTTATATTAAGTGGCTTTAAGTACTATGTACTTACATAGGAAAATAAGTACAATGTACTTATTGTGTTCAGGTTGTATTGTAAAACACTTTTGGTGCTATTGAAGTGTGATAGGGGTAAGGTTAGGGACAGGTGTGGTGGTATGGGTAGGTATCATGGTGGGCTGAGGTGTAAGGGAAGGATCAACTGTGTAATTACAAATGTAATTACATGAATTAATTACAGTTGTAATTACATGCAGGTATTTTCAAAATATAAGTACAATGTAAAAACATGTATGTACACAATAAGTCCAATGTATCAAAGTAGTAACTTCAATGTAAGTACATAGTACTTAAAGCCACTTAATATAAAGTGGGACCGGATGGTCATATACCTTTTCACCACTAGATGGGGGTAAAAATCACACAGTGTAGCTTTAAAATAAAAGCATCTGTTAAATTCAACATTTTACTAAAACTTTCACTTGTATTTCCTCCAGGAGTTTGTACATGTCTCTCAGTTGGTGAGAACGACACCGTGAGAGAGTGATCGTTTCACACAGAACAAAGACGGATATCTTGCAAAGTGTGATTATCGCTGTCAGTTCTACTTTCACACTGTCTGATCACATCTAGTGCCCGTCAGCCTGTGCTATTCAATAGAGCCAATAACACATCTGTTTTACACAGTTCTTGCTCTAATTGTGCTCAAAGCATCCTTCATTTCAAGAAGGAAAGTTTGAGGCTGTCTACTTGTTTCCGAATCAGATCTGCATTAAATTTCTTTAGTTTTAAGGAAACATGTAGCGAGAGTGTGTAAATGCATAAATGAGCATGTGTGTGTGTGTGTGTTTTATGGAATCTCCAACCTGTGTCTCCCCAGCCTGTGATGTAGCAGTTGCCGATGTCCTTTGGCACTTTTTCCCTCCGCACTGGCAGGCACGCGGGCAGAACGAAACGGTTCAGTATGATGCACTCGCCCGTGACACCCCTGTGAGCTCTGTGGCCAGACACACGCACCAGTGCCAGGTCGTAGTCATTACTGTCAGCATGGTAGCGTGGGTGAAGGATGATCTTCTCCACGGCGTATTCTTCCTCGTACTCTTCAGGAACCAGAGAGTGGTAATCACCCACACGAATTTTATACAGCCCAGTGCTATTACCGTATCTAAGAAAGAGCACACAACAGACCCGTAATTATATACAGTATTGGTCAGACATCACTAATAGCCAATAACCATGACCACTTGGTGATTAACAAAACTGAATCTATGCACAATATTTTGGTGAAAATATAATTGTGATCTGTGAAAACACATTGGTAATGGGCTAATATTAGAGACTTTTTAATTAAGGTTACATTCACTACCATTCAAAAGTTTATTTTATAATAAATCAAATAAAAAACACCCATAGCACATAGGACAAATTTGGTTTTAAAATTATTTAAAATAAAATATCCATTTTTGAACCCACTGTTATAATATCATAAACTCATCATTTCTACTTAAATACCCTGTCATCACCAAGCCTTGGGGTAAAATATTTACTTTTTAATGTTTTCCACCAGTTGGTACCATTTTTCATATAATTAACATACTGCAAACATCTAGTACTGCAAACATGTTCCTGATTTCTACTAGGTGATTATAACCTGTGCCTGTCTCATTACACATCCAAATTTGCTCTAGAAAGAAAGCAAAACTACAAGAGTAAATGGTAAATGGACTGCATTTATATAACGCTTTCATAGACCTAATGGTACCGCCAAAGCCTTATTTGATTGGTGAGTAAAATTGTCTGTCTCTGTAGTGATGAACCGCTGCGCTTGTGACAGTGCGCATGTTAAACTGAAAGAGAGAGAGAGAGAGAGAGCCCAGGTCGTGCGCACGCAATCTCTCACAGGCATCACCGTCTCAAAACTAAGCGCTGTCTTGCTCTCTCCCTCGCACATATTAATCAAAATAATCGACACGATGGTAAGGTCAGGAGACTAAAGTTTCATGTGGAGCATTTGGAGATTTGTTTTTCCTGAATTACCGCTGTCTCTGAATTGTGCTAAAATAGGCTTACGTTGCCTGAATCTTGTCTGATCTTCTCTGAAAAGCGTTCTGAATAAACGGGAAAAAAAAAACAATCCAGTGACGATCCAGCCTAGGTGGGATGTCCCAGCCGCCGGGATAGTCACACAACGCGCACCCGTCCGATGATGACACGTTCAATTGGCGAACTTTTCAATAAGGTTACATTTATCACATGAATTACATAAAAAGTACAGTTTGCTTAGTCAAGTGTAAGGTTTTTCCCCCAAAAAAGCATATGACTACTTTTTCACACACAGTGCTATCAGGAATCGATAAGAGAATCGTTAAAGAATCGGATCGATAAGCAGAATCGTTAGTGGCATTGAAATAAAATCTTATCAATTCCCATCAATAATCTCTATTACTCCCGAACCGAATTAATCAGAAATTACTTTGCAAGTTACTTGCTAAGGATAATGTTAGGAAGAGATATTCAGCTTGCTACATTTTTTAATAATTAAAGTAGTTAAAACAGGTAAACTTCAACATTTTAGCTGTAAAATGCCAAATGCAGTAGCTAATATTACGAAATACGTTGTGATTTTACTTTTAAAAATGTTGGATACGTTACATTAATTACTGCATAAATTAATTAAGATTTTTAACTAATAAATTAATTTTAAGACAGCATGGAATAGATTGTGTAATATGCTGTTAGCTATCATTTAGATGGTCTATAGTCTCATGAGTCACAATTAAATTCTTGTGACACTCATGTCAAGCAGCAGGCATTAATGTTGTTGTTGTTGTTGAGTTTCTGCGTACCGACTGCTTCGGACCGGGCCTAGTCAAAGTCCAGGGCCGTTTTTTAGTCCCCTGCATTTGCATTAAAACAGCCAAAATGGTCAAAGAAATTAAATTGAAAATAACCAAAAATGTCCCTAATGCAGCACAAGAATTAAATAAAAAACTGAAAAATGTTTTGTGCATGCTCATTCTCTATTTTTATATTTAGAATACATTTTCCATCATCTAATGATCACCTAAAGTTCATCTTTAAAAATACTAAAAATTGAACAACACTATATTGTAATTTTTAAATCTTTTAAATCATTTTTTCATGCTGTACATTATACAATTGTAATGCCTAAATGCACTTAAAATGATGGATATTGGGTTTAAGTGTTCTATTTTTCATTTATTTAGGTCATTTTATTTAGTATAGGCAATATCCAATATAATAGTTTACTATTATAACTTATACGGCAAAAAGTTAGTAATAAAATTACAAAAAGAGAGAGATAGAGAGGGCATACAGACAGGACACATTCAGCAAGACTGTACAACACAATTGAACAGAACACAGTGAATCATCAAACAAGTATCCGGGACAGCACAGGTAACGTTATACATTATCACAAGATGATTTGCGACTTCTGTATGTGCCACTCAAATAAGTCCTCAAATGACAAATCCGGTCCCTTCCCCAGGATTCACTTCATGTCAACCGATCTTATGGTCCCAAAGCCAAACCATGTGCACTCACAAACACACACTTGCAAAACCACAGTCACGGTCGGTTGGTGAAAACAGATACATACAGGAAGTATGTTATCTTTTTCCATCAACCCAATACCATGACATCACACTCACAAAGGTTTTTGCATGAAACAGAAAGTATCCCGTGCTTGCCAGTCTTTAATATACTGTAAGGTTGTTGTTTTTTTACTTATTTTAAAAAAATATAATAATGATATATATAAAAGAAAATTATGAGATTAATTACAAATATTGTATTCTATTGGCAGCCACAATTGCATTTTTCTCAGGTTTATATAACATATGGGTGGGTAGAAAAAACATACAATGCCTATTACTAAAGTACATTAATATTTTCCTTATAATGTGTGTATAGGATAAGGGAATACACAGAATCAATATCTGTTGTTTGCACTGCAGTGACTCGGTGTGTGTGTTTGTGCCCTCCTGTCTGCTTGTTAGTGATTGAAACCATTGGTGTGTAACGGAAATATATATGTGGTGCCAGAGAGAGAGGCAGCAGTGTCCCGTTACACGGTCAGGTCTTTTCTGGAAAAAGGATCTGCCCTGTCCGGAATGACACTCTTAGTCTGGCAGGATCAGCACCACATTCTCAACGTCCCTTCATCAGAGACACTCTGGAAAGGGCAGTTTGGAGCCTGACACTGTGAGTATTAGAAGCTTAATATATACAATTTACTTTAATCCCAAATACTGATCTCAATTAGGTTATAATGAGGTTATATACTGTCTGAGACATGGCCAAGTGGGTAGGGCTCTGACATATTGCACTTGAACCCAGCTTCGAATCTAGATAATAATTTCTCATTAACAACCCCCAACCATTATCCCTATAGTTCATGGTCACCTCTCCAGTGTCCTACCTTATCGAATCTATAAATGGTAGTCTATTCAAAAATGTATTTATACAAATGTTAGGAAAAAATATATATATACACACAGTATTTGATGAAAAAGGAAATCATTCTAATAATGCTATTACTGTATCAATATTGAAAATAGATGTGCTGTTGTGTTTAAAGCTTCCTTACTGAATACATTTTTAAAGTTTAATTGTAATTTGACTCATGACTATTCTAGGCCTGGAAATTACAACTTCAACTTAATATAGTATGATTAAACTATTATTTTTTTAGACTTTAAGTGAGTTAATAGACTGACAACAAAAGTCAATATAAAAGTAGAAATGTAGAGGAAATTGGCATTTGCAATTAAGTATACAATTTCAGCTGCCAGCAAATTAAAAGATCTCTATACACGGCCAATGAATGATAAAGTTCAGTACTCTATTACTCACATTTGCTCACTAGTTAAAGACTCTGTTGAACTGATTTTCAGAAACCGGAAGCTGGATCTGTTGACAGCTATCAAACTCTTAGGTTGTACATTATGGCAGTTCCGACATTAGGGCTTTAAAAGCATGTCGGTTGTAACCCCAGAGTTTAATTAATGTTTGCCAACAACTCGGCACACGGCATTAAAATAGTTTAGAGCTAATGTGTGTGTGTGTGTGTGTGTGTTTGTACATGCTATTTTTGCACAAATGTCATGTGACCCTCTGTAAACTCGGAAGTGAGAGACTAACTTTAGTCCTCTCGAGCTAAATGATCTCAAATGATTTAAAACAACTGTTATGCTCTTCTGCATGCTATTAATTGCATTCTTGAAAAAGTTTGTGTACGTGTACGAGGAAAAAGAGGGAGGGGGCCGCAAAGGTATCTAGATTTATAGCTCTGTGTAGGAGAGCGTGTAACTAGACGAAACTTTAGCAGTAGTCTGATGTCATGGATCATATTCTGAGGGCTCAGTGCTTGGACTAGTTGATAAAAAACAGATTCAATCTTACTTAAAACACTCACACAGCCAACGTATTTCTACTGAGACCCCTTTTTTTAAAAAAAAATGTAACCCTAAATGGTTCAAGAAACTGCCACTAACATAGCCTACATTCTTCACAGTAATGTGGAAATGCAGCACAGTTTCAGACCTGAACTGAAGACAGATCATTTACTAGACCGATCCTTAAGGGAAGCAGAAAGTGTTTGTGTGGACATGTTTTTTATTGCTTTTCCTCTGACTTACTATTATTATTCTTCCTTAATGTGAACAGCTAAAATGTTTTATCCCTTTGGTGAAAATTAATCAAATGTAGCATGAAGGGTCTGTGGCTAATTGCATGTAGTGTCATTTTTGGGATAGATAGGATGTATTATTGCTTAGCAACAAGCCATTGAGTTAGCAATATTCAAAACAACAGCCCTGCTATACCCCGTTTGAGCTAGAGAATTTCTTATTTCACATGAGAGGAACAAATTTCCCTTAAAGAGCATATTGCAAGTAAAAAAATCTAAATTTATAGATAACCTTGTATGAAAATACCATATGAAAAGTTAATGCAGGATTTAAAATATTTTAAAACAACATAAGGGCACTAATTTAGTAGATAAAGTAAGCGTTTCTTGGACTGCTCGTAAAAACGGCTTTTTTTTTTTCCAACATCGCGTCATTTTATGTCACGTTAGGGAGCCTCAGCCTCGGCTCAGTGCAGAGTAGGCTGGTATTCAGTGAGAGCGGTCATCAGTCAGTGTGCTTTCGGTAGTTTTTGTATTTTAATGTATCATCGTCATGGTAAATTATTGTGTTTGTGGAGGTTGCAAAAACTCCCGCCTGTCAGGACTTCAAGATCGAGTCCACAAGTTTCCATTACAAGAAAAGGGACAGTGCTATAGCCTATATCTTTTGTTCCTGGTGCGGTTTGTGCAGGTGAAGAGAAGGGATTTCGTGGAAAACGTGATCGTGTGTACCGTTCACTTTAGATCAAATGATTATCATCCAGGCGATATCACGGAGTTCAACATGGGATGCCGAAGCAAGCATATTGATCGTCGTATACTGTACCAATCAAATAGTGTGACATGGGTAGACATGCCCGAAAATAGAGGCAACTTGTAATTGAAAAACTAAATTGGTTGTTTAAATACTCAAATCTTAAATTTTGTATTATTAAATCAAAAATATGTATTAAAAATGTACCTATGCTTTTAGTAGGCTACAATAGAAATATACTCAAGTATAGTTTTTATACATTTAATAGTATAAATCTACCCTAAACATACTAATGTCTGCTGACCTGTTATAGGATCATAATAATCCGTACAAAATTGTGAACACAGTGTATATTGCTAGCGAACGTGTATCTATAATCACGTCTCTCACCAAAAGACATCTGTCCTGTTCTCCACTGGTTCTCCTCACACCACAACTCAATTTGTCTCTGACCGTTCTGTCTAACATTATCCTGGCCTGTCCCTGCTCTCTTTAGCATAGTAGGCTCATAACTTTATGGCTTGGTCCGTCATACGAGTATTTCCTCAGTGTCTGAAATGTCATTGCGATCCATTGTTTTTCTGTTGTTTGAATCGACCGCTCTCCCGCTCGTTAAGTCACGCCCATTTTCAGACGCGGAAGTAAAATTTTCTCACAAAAAAAACTCCAGAAGCTTCGGTAGTGTATTTATAGGTATATTTTAAAGAAAATCTAGTTCCTACATTATTTTTCTTTGGTCCTCTAACCTGCAATATGCCCTTTAAAGGCTCAGTTTTGCAAAGATTTTTATTTCAATTATTGCTTTATTTTAAATTATTACTTTAGGAATTCATTTTACAATTTTGTCACATTGTGGATCTACAAATATAATAGTGTTAATGAAAGTCAAACGTGGGTTATCTTTTCTATAAATACTTTTTTTTCTATAAATTACTTATTTTGCCTTGAGTGCTCCAAAATCCTTAAATAATGCTGAAGAAAGCACTCCATATTTCTGTAGTGTTCAGGAAGAGAGAGAAATGTTTTCATTCTTAATAGTAAAAGTAATGTAGATGAAGTCGACCACACAAATTACTTAAGCTTTACATTTCATTTTAAATTTAAAAACTATGTACACACACATATATATATATATATATATATACACACACACACACACATTTATATATCTGAAGAGTTCAGATGCAAAAGCCTCTAAGTGCCATTTGAAATTTTCTTCTAGAATTATCATTTTTATCAAGCTTGTATATTTAAGTTCAGTGATTTCACTTAAATGGCAATGATAATTACCTATTAATTGTTATTAAAGTGAAATTACTGAACTTAAATATACAAGTTTGATAAAAATCATCATTAAAGAAGAAAATTTCAAATGGCATTAAGAGGCTTTTGCATCTGAACTCTTCTTATATATATATATATATATATATATATATATACACATATATATATATATATTAATGTAAAAAGATGTAGATACTGTCTATTTTTACTAGAAAACAAGGAAAAAGTTAAGGGTATATTTGATGTTTTTTGCAGTGTGACATCTTCACTAAATGGCGAATATTTTGATTTGGTTGCGCTGCCTTTGTTGTTGAATTTGAATTACTGGAACTATTTAACTATGTTTGTTTTGCAGCTAGAATGATTAAGAGTGTTTATTTGCAAGTCACAAATAATGATTACATAAATGGGTACAAGCTACAGAGGAATGGGAAGGAATGTTGTTTAAAATAGACAATTAGAATTATGTTTAGTTTGTATTTCAGCCTATTTGTGTTATCTAGCTGTGTGAGTCACAGTGGAAAATTGGAAACATAAGAAAGAAGTGTGTGTACATATTTGTGTGTGCTCCTTTTATGCCTTGCAGATGTGATACAGAATGAAGATATACCTGTCCATATGTATGTGTTTAAGTACCTTTTAAAACAGTGAGCTGAGGTGAGGATCCAGCAGCTGTTTATCAAAGTGGCTCCACATACCAACCTTCCATCTGCCTGAGACCCCCTCATACGCACAGCTGCCTGCCATGGCCAGCCCCCACTACACCACACAGACACACACACAAACACTATAAATTTCCATTTTATCCGCTCTACACACCCATCTTCTCATTTCGACCACATTAACAATTATTTTCAAATGTGTAATTCATGTCAAAGATGTTTGTATACATTTTGACCCTGTCTGCTTACCGTATAGAGTTTTCCCCTCCTATTATTCTCTTCTGACGGGTATGAGAGGGTCTTAGACCACACATGGAGCTCACTGCCTCTGTAATGTGAAGCAAACACATGTTTCTATAAAGCATGTATGGGTGAATCTCACGAAACCTTTTAGGAACATCTGCCTTGGTTCAATTTCACAGCAAATCAGAATACATAAGTAAAAAAATATATTTTGTAAATGGAAAATGAAGCCTAGGAATCTTCTCATTGAAGTGTGTTTATAATATTAATAATTTAGGTATTAAACAATTTAAATAATTAATATAAACAGTATTATTTACATCATGTCAGTGTTTGTTGTACTGCCTTTATGCTTGTTTAAATAAAAATGGGTAAAACTTTAGTATAGGGTTCAATTCTCATTATTAACTAGTTGCTGCTTATTAGCACACATATTACTATGATATTGGCTGTTTATTAGTACTTATAAAGCACATATTAATGCCTTATTCTCCATGACCACTACATCTCTTAATCCTACCCAATACCTAAACTTTACCTTTACAATAACTAAACTACCTAACTAACAATTAATAAGCAGTAATTAGGAGTTAGGCAAAAGTCATGGTTAATAGATAGTGAGAATTGGACTCTAATGTGTAACCAAAAAATGTACTATAAGGTTATATTGAAAAGTATCACTGAAAATAATGGGGAATTAATGAGATACACAATATAAATTCTTTATTTTTCTCTATCTTTTTGATTTGGGGGTGAAATGGGACATGAGCATGTTTTTGTGCATCCATTTGTGTGTGTGTGTGTGTATGGACCTAAGAATGTTGATTAGTATAACATATAATAACACACAAAAAGATGTGTGTGTAGTTTATGTGTCCTTCAGGGTTTAATGAAGAAAGCACTGCAGGCCGGATAAACTAGCGAGTTATTAGATTGGTAAGAATAATAAAGCATAAATAAAGTCTAAGTGCCAGTGATCATGAGATGGCGAGCCAAACCACATCCTTTAGAGCAGACATAACACATACTGCACTCCAGCCCAAACTAGAGATCTGATCTGATAGGTTTCATCTTTCACTCTTGCTTTTAAATGGATTCAAGTATTTTTACAGGTGTGAGGATCTCTAAATATATCACTCTACAGGACACCACATTTACCTGTGCTTCAAAATGTACATTTTCCATTTTTACATTTTTCCCTTTTGACCTCCAATTACAATGAAGTCAGATAATTTTGTGAAGTCCAATAATGTCTGTTTATTCAATTGCAGTTCATTCAATGTGCCCTAAAAGAAATCCTAACATGAAAATTCTGTCATCAGCTGCATCAACATTCTGGTAAACTACTCCTATAATGTTCCATGAAAGAGAGAAAATCATTTAGGTTTGGGAAACAAACCTTGCCAGTGTCACATACAGTACGTGAATGCTGTAGCTATGAGAGAATCAAGAAGAATGTCCCACCTTTGACCCCAGCAGAATCCTTCTGTAACCCATAGTCACAAATAACACCGGCATCTTCGCTATGGCGACAGTTGTGTGTCCCAAACTGCTGTTTGATACAGTCAGTCAGAGAATTTTCTCCTCCCGTACACTTTACGTTGTCAATGTGAATAGGCCCCTCGCCTTCACCGAAATATGCCATTACACGAGCTTTAGCCAGCCCACTGCAAAAGAATGACAGTAAAAGACACATTTGGTTAATTTTTGTTCTTGTGTAATGTTATTGTGAAGGAAAACTAAATCTAAAATTATTCAAAAAATGTTCATTAAAATTGCTCGTTGTCATTAATTTAAATAAAGCTGAAAAAATATAGAAATATTATTTAAATAAATTCACTTTAAAAATTAGAAATTTTTCAACAAAACAAAACGACTATAACCTAAACTAAAATTAAAATGAGAACAAAATATTAAAATTAATGTTCATTCAAATTATTATTAAATACTGTAATTGTACATACATTATACTAAAGTACCACTGCTGTTGTGTAAAAGCTTGAGATGTGTGCTGATTGATCATAATCCTGTAGTTTAGCCAACTCCAGCTGAGAGAGCTGAGCTCATCAGATAAGAGCATCAGTTACAGTGCAATAACCTGACCTCTGACCTCTGACCCCCCACCACCCCAGGAGGTGAGCGTGAGCGAAGGTGTTGATCACATTAGTGTGTGTAAATCTGACAGTCTTCTTAGTTTTGTAATCTGAGTTAAACAATAACACGTGCATGATTCATAATTGAACTTATAAAATATTATTATCACTTCCAAACAAGAAAAACAAACCATTGATGAAATAGTCCAGAGCGTTTCATTTATTGTGAAATAAATTTCCTATTGTGATAGAAAATGTTTCTCTTTCTGTTCTTCCAAGCATATTTCACTATGTGTGTGTCATTTGGCAACATTACAACACAAGGTTTTAGAGTCTTAATCTTAATCCTAGAGCAATATGTCATAAAAATAGTGAATAGAATAGTCAGGTTATAGTTCTAATACATTTAGCTAGAAAATAATGTGTCAAAACATGCTAGCAACGTGCTAAAATATGTTAGTGACATGTTTTAAACATGTTACATGTTATCACCATCAGTGCCTAGAAATGTGGTCTGATCAGAGATGTATAAAGTACTAGAAACCCGGACTTGAGTAAAAGTACAAGTGCTCTATTAAAAAAAGCTGAAGTGCTCTTTAACACCACACTTAAGTAGAAGTAGTAAAGTATTCAACATTTTTTGTACTTAAGTATTGCAAGTAGTTTATTTAAAAAATCACTACTTAAGTACTAAAAGTAAAAGTACAAGTATTGTGTCATGTAATTATTAAAGAAAGCAGTCAAAAGTTTGAACTAGCAATCAAATGAGGCGCTTTGGCGGGATACAAATTTGCTTTGGCGGCCACCAAAAAAATGTCATTGCAGGAAAACCCCTGCATTAGTTGACAATGTGTGTGTCAATCAAACCATTACCCTATAAAACTGGCGTGTGATTTAGGCAGCATGAAAGCCAACTTGCAACGAATGATTCGTAAAATTTTTATAATTGTAATGAGTAACTAGCAGAACATTAAAAAAAATATCAAAGTAAAAGTATTAAATTCATCGAAAGTATGAAAAAAAACAATACTCTAGTAGAGGACAGATACAGCATTTTAGTACTTAAGTACAGTACTTAAGTAGTTTCGTTACTATACATCTCTGGGTCTGATGTGATTTCTTAGTGATCTTGTGGTCTAATTGGATCATAATATGATCCAATTAGACCAATTAGAGATTTTTTACGATTTTTCCGTTTATACCATCTGCATTGTGATCGGCTTGAAAATATCACAGCATCTGTGACTGGCTCACACTGGCTGTACATATCTGTTTACATCTCAAAAATGTGCTTTGGGATTTCATTAACCTTAAAAATGTTGTGTTTAAATGTGAATAAGTCTATGGAAGACTGTATAACTGTCCTGTGTACAAAGATAATTTCAATTCTGACAAACATTTTTAGTAACAACTTTTGGATTTGAAATAAAAATAAGGAATAAATGTAGTGTTTGTGGTATACAGCGGATCAGTCGCGCAAAGTACATGAGCATGTGCTGCGCCTGTATTGCATACACACTGCAACGCGCACCGCATACAAGCAACAAACGGAATATGTGTGAAACGGGTTAAACACAGGAAGTGAACAAAAACAATAGGAACTCACTTTAAACTAAGAGTCACTAAAACACATGACAGCAATCATGACAAATAGGTCTAAAATGGTTTTCCTGTCTTCATCTGAATTTTTATTATGACTATAAAACCTTCACACTTAACTTCTCAAGCCAACTTCAAAGTTTATCATCAAACCTGCATTCTTTAGTTTGAGTTTACTGCTTTAGTGTGTTTTTTAGTGTGGATGCAAAAAAAAATCACATTAATAGCATTTAGATTTGCTAACACATTACATGAACATAGACTGTTGTTCAGATTACCCAAACATGTTAATTTCACCTGTAACCTAGCTGTCTGCACACCACCTCTGCATCACGATCCGTCCATCCGTCGTCACAAACTGTCCCCCACTGGCCACCCACCAGGATCTCGACACGCCCCTCTCTCTCATTTTCTCCACCCACCAGTCTCACAGGTAGACCTGACAGATACAACAAAATATATGAATGCACACACGCTGCATTTAGCTTTGATCAGCAGGTTGTAGTATAGTGGTTCAGTATTTAGATAGATCTGATTGGCTGTAGGTTTAATCCAGCAGTTGACTGCTAATAGGCAATAAAACATTAGATATACTTTATATGCTCTGTAAAATGAAGTTTAGAGTGATTGTTCAACCAAAAATTACAATTTAGTTTCACTAACTTTCATGTCTTTGCAAATCTGGATGCACTAACATAAATGTGTTGGTAAATAAACAGTTTTGGTTATTGACTTCTAGTGTATGTACAAAAAAAAAGCAGATATTTCTTTGACTTTCAGAAATGACTTTCTTCTGTGGAGCACAAAAGATGAGGGGAAGAATAGAGGAAATTAGACAGGCTGTGGAAAGACATCTTATGTCCACATTTTTGAGTTTGTATGTGTATTACACAGTAAGAGACACCATAAAAAACACCTGGTGCAGAAGGGAGAGTTTTAGGTTTCCATTCATGAAACATCTGCCTCCACTTACACATTACACAGAGGCAGACATACACATAAACGCAATCAATCATCAGCTACTGGCCCATCAGCAATATCAGCGGCACTCTCCGTTCAAGAAAAAGAAAAAAAATACTTACTAACCATACATTCATACACATTTGCAACCAAAATGACTAGGAATTTAACAGCAAGTTTGTTTGTAAAGCTGTTAGTTCAGACTCAAAAGTCTGATTGGACAATTACGGATAGTTATGTCTGCTCAATAGCTGAATTCCATATTAATGTGCTTTGTGACAACCATACACAGCCTACAGGCTTGGATTATATTGGATTTAGTGTTTGATTATTATTTTTTCACAAGTTCTTGTGGTTTGTCACTCTACTACATAATGTCCGTGTAACATTGTATACATTACAAGAACATACAGCTCTATGAACATCTGCATTACTAATCATTCCTAAAACATGAACTTCATTTCTCACAGTCATGTCTCATTGGTCAGCCGCTATTCAAGTACCTTTTTTATTAAATCAAATGTACTTCATAAAGCCTTCAGCACCAGCAGCACGCACACACATACAATAGCATACCATAATGAACCCTGCTAAATTGTTTTTTCAGATGGTCTCTACTTTTCATCAGCTCCATCTATGAGATGTCATGAAAAACACTCCAAAAAAAAAACAAAGGCACACTCAGAGGGGTTTTATTTATTTAGACACATCCAAATATCGTGTTTCTGCTGAGTGCATGTCGAGAGTGAGAACTCGAGTGACCATATATGACCATATATACAGTGTTTATGTATATATGGTCATCTTTCATCAGTATAGAAGGTTTTCTGGTGTGTGAGTAAGATAGATAGAGACATAGCCGTGATGTAGAATAATAATTCATGCTAAAATGAATCACAATAGCAGCAAAACTGACATCAATTTCTGCAGAATGCATTTAAACATGTGTTAAAACAGAGCTGAGAGTATTACTATTGAGATGAATGACTTAAAAAGAGATGGGTGTTCCGGTTCTGTGGAAATTCTGTCTTGTGGGCACAGATTCCATGTGAACCCTTATGGATTCCATGTGGCTCAAAGGAAAATGGGAACTAAATTTAAGTTCATTCAGCGAGAAAGAGACATTATTCAAGCCCTGAAAGTTTCCCAGTCACACTCACCACATTTTCATAGAGCCATCAACTTGACAGAGGAAGCTGTGTGTGTGTGTGTCCGTGTGTATGATGTATTGATGAATTCAAGTAATACTAGTAATACAAAAAAAGTTGACTTACAAAAACTATTTTACTTTTATTTTAAATATCTTTGTGTTGGTCAATAGTAATTAACACAAACACAAAAAAAGTATATTGCATGCACCCATATAGGTTTATACACTTTAGTTCCCTTTCGAGGGAACTTGTGCTGCATCGATGATGCTCTACGAACGCATCTACGTGGTTGAGTCTGAAGCTCGCGTCAAGTAGTCCAATGGCGAGGCAGAACGACACGGGCGGGTGACGTCACAACCAGGAAAGCATAAAAGCACATCTGGAAGCACAAAAGCCCATCTTCTGTGCCTCAGCCAGCACTCTATGTTCATACTGTTTGTCTTATTTATTGCTGTCTGTCCAAAAATAGTACAAAACTCAATATATATAAAAGAATGGTGAGCAAACAAACATTTAAATTGAGTGCTCCTCCCTGCCCTCGTTTTATTATGGCTGGGGATAAACACAAGATGCGTGTTATTTGTTTATGCTCTGTCAGCCTCCGAGGGGCCTGGCTGTGAGCATTGTGAGAGGTTGCCGCTTCCCACACTCCGCTCTCCGCGAAGAGTCTTCAGCTTCAACCCAATCTCACGGGAATTCGTACGAATTTTACGAGGTGGCTAATTCGTAACAATTCGTACGACCTCACTCGTACGAATTAGTACAAATTAGTACATATTTTACGAATTAGCCAATTCGTATGAATTCGTACGAATGACCTACCCCTGACCCCGCCCCTAAACATAGCCGTCACGTGGGTTTAGACAAATCTTCACGTGGGTTTAGACAATTAGCCACTTTTGAATCACTCGTACGAATTCGTACGAATTGGTCGTGAGATAGCGTAGTCAGTTTCGCATTCCATGCGGTTCTGGCACCGAAGATGAGATTGTGGGGTTCTTCCGCCCTGGTGGAGACCCCGGTGATGCAGCTGTCCAGTTCTGAGGACGTGGATGTGATGAGCATCGAGACATGGATAGAGGATTTACCATCTCTTTCTCCTGCATATGAGGAGCTGGTGTAGGTGGTTTCTTGCACTGTGTCTGAGTTGAACATTGATTGGCCAGCCGAGAAACAGGGCACTCGACCTAAAAGCAAATTGGGTGAGTGCTTTCTAACACCAAACAAAGTACCTCCATCACCAGGACTTCTGTTTTTTTCCCCAATCTCCACAAAGAAATATCAAGGTTGTGGAATAAATCATACTCTGCACACTTGTTTAGTCCTCAAGTACATGTCTACTTTGATATCAAGGGATTGGGTGAATGGTAATAGGGTGATGCCGAAGGTGGAACAGATGCTTACAAACCACCTGTCCCCTAGTTCAGCATCGACCCTGAAGACCCCGACGCTACCCACTATGCCCCTAAAAACAACATCTGCGCTAGTGGGTAAAGTGTACATGGCAGCAGGCCAGGCTGGTACATGTCTGCACACCATGTCTATACTAGAGGCATACCAGGCTGACCTGCTGAGGCACCTGGACGATGGTGAGGGGGTAGGGGCTGACGTGGTTTGAGAACCCTGACCTGGTGACCCTCCTTGATGGCTCTCCCCTGGAGATCTGGCCAGGAGGGACCTTCTATCTCAAGCGGGAGGAGTGATCCTTCTCCCCCGCTCAGAGATATGGAACCTGTGGGTTACCTGCCCAGATGGTTCAGTACTACAGTTCCTGCAAGATCGTTTTTCTGTGGCGGGCATAGCTGCTTACCACGTCACTTTGGGTGGTGTATCTGTGGGGAGAAACCCTTTGATAACACGTTTTCTTTATGGCACTTTGAGGCTAAGGCCTGTAATTTATACCAGAGTTCCAGCTTGGGACCTGGCTGTTGTACAAGAAGGCTTATCTGCAGCTCCCTTCGAGCCCTTTCATGCAGTTCCAGAGAAGTTTCTGACCTTAAAAACAGTGTTCATTTTAGCCATCTCTTCAGTACAGAGAGTAGGATATCTTCAAGCTCTGTGGGTACCCACCACATGCCTTGAGTTTGCACAAGGGATGGTCAAGCCATTTCTTTTCCCTAAGACAGGCTATTTTCCGAAGGTCCGACCAACGTACCATGGCAGGCATTTTGCAGGCATTCTGTCCTCTTTTCAGAATCATGTCCAGCAAAAGCTAAACCTTTTTTGTCCAGTTAGAGCACTTGATACTTATGTCCACAGAGCTGCCCTGTGGAGGAAACCTGATCAGCTGTTTGTCTGCTTTGGATCGCCTAAAAAGGGGTTCCCTGTGTCCAAACAGACATTCAGCAAATGGATAGTTGAGACAATTTTTCTTGCTTATTAAGCTTCTGGCCAGCCGTCACTTTTGGCTGTCAGAGCTCATTCTACCACGAGTATGGCGGCCACCAAGCCCTTAATTTCAAGGGTCCCCCTTCAAGACGCCCGTCATGCAGCGGGCTGTCTCTCTCTGCTCAATTTCGTAAGGTTTTACAACTTGGACCTAGATGCTGCTCCAGGTTCACAGGTCCTTATGTCGTAGTTGTGCTCTCACACAACAGGTAGCCTACTTGTGAGCATGGCGTTTGGCCCTATTGTTCCCAGAGGGTCATCGACACAGTGCGAGTTCCCTTCTCAGGGAACTATGGTTACAGTCGTAACTTGTTTATTGTAGTCTAGAACAACAATAACCATCATGTTTACACAGCACACACACAACACCTCTGCACCTCACTCCAGATATCTCTCACCATGGGGACAGGGTAGGTGTCAGTCAATAAATGAGAAAAAACAAAGAAACCTGCGTTACTTATTTGAAAAAGTAATTTTGATATTTTGTTGTAATGCGTTACTTTACTAGTTACTTGTAATGTGTTATCTGCCAACACTGTATGAATACTGAAATGTGTGTTTAATAAGAATACAAAAAAACGTATTATACATGAACAAAAACACAATCATCTGAATTCCTGTGTGAGTAAGATTAATTAAACAGGAGATCTCCTCTATAGTGAGTCTCTTGAAAGCATCAGCTGCTCTGCCCAAAGTCAATAAATCAGCCAGAGAGTGCAGGAAAAAGGACCGCAGCAGGCATTTACACACAAACAATAGTTTCTAGTGTGTTTATGTGTGAGTGTGTAAGTGACACACTCCTCACCGTTTCCCAATTCCATTGTTGTCACTCATTCTGTTATTCACACTCTGACTGGCCGGCTGCCCATAAAGATCTATTACACACTATTCTCTTTCTCTCTCTGCTGCATTTTACAAAAGGGCTCTGGGATAGAGGGGGAAAGTTGGAATCAAACTGAGATAGAGAAAAGCTGCAAAATAATGTGAAAGTAATGTTACGTCTGGATATTTTATTCACAGTGATATTTTATTCACGTGAATGATAAACTCTCTGCAAAATAATAATTTAGTTACCCTGTGTCTTAATGTAAATTAAGGCGAGACACTACAGGTGAATAGGGTAATTTTTTAAATAGCAGATATCATCATTAAACAGATGATTACCTACATTAATTTAATGTTCAAATATGCAAATTATGCTTTATCTAATTAAATATGCACTCATTTGAATTTATTTAAAAACTGAAATCTGAGTATTGGACGAAGCCGGGTTCAAAATTCTTTTTTCATTGTGTTCACATATTAGATGGGGAAAAAATTACAGAGGGATTGTCTACAAACCGGAAGGTTGGTGGTTCAATCCCCGGTTCCACCTGACCAAGTGTGGAGGTGTCCATGAGCAAGACACCTAACCCCAGCTGCTCCCCACGAACTACTGTAGATGGCGCTTTGTATGGCTGACACCACCGTCGGTGTAAGAATGAGTGTATGAATGGGAAGCAAAAATGTAAAGCGCTTTGGTGCCCATTGGGTCTGTGAAAGTGCTATATAAATGCA
The DNA here is from genome assembly GCF_988280905.1 of Pimephales promelas. NCBI lineage: Eukaryota > Metazoa > Chordata > Actinopteri > Cypriniformes > Leuciscidae > Pimephales > Pimephales promelas. The sequence goes on from NC_142774.1 coordinate 29,794,282, forward strand.
GTCCATTTACCATATACTGTCAATAGCCTTAAAAAATGATTTTTGCCATTTTCTTTTGGAATAATGTTATATAAATCAGGCTAGCAATAATATATTTACAAATCCCTCTGTAATAATATAACTAGGTACAAGAATGAAAAGTTTGATGTGTGCATAGGTGCTACTGAAGTGGAGATTTCGGACTTGGAGTATGTGAGAAAAGTCATTTTGAGAAAACGGGCTTTAAAGATTTAGGATCAGCCAATAAGATTGAGCAAAACATTCGGCAGACTGCAGCTTTAAAAGCAATTGTTTATTTAATTTGTTGTATTAAATTAACTTAAGTTATTTTTTTAACCTAGAGTTATAATCTTGAAAATGAAGCGAATTCTGACATCTGGAAGTGTAGAAGTGTTTTCTATATGTATGTGTATAAATGTGTGTCTGTCTGGATCAGGTAAAATCATCAGCTCTTTATGAAATGAGTCATGATAAGTCTAGTGGCAGCTGTACTTGTTAAACGTCTGACTTCATGTCCCCTGGCCATTAGCTGTACTTGTTCAATCAGTCTTGAGCTGGCTAAAACATTAAGCTGAATCAAAGAGTTCTGAGATATTAGAGAGATACTAAAGATCTTTTTAACTGTATGTGTGGATTTTGCATACATATATATTCAGTAGTGAGTGTAATGTAACCTTCACTGTAAAACGTAATTAAGGGAACCTTTTACCACAACTAAAATTCAAGCTTAAAATTCCAATTTATTGATTTAGTTAAACCTTTTAAGTTGGAACCATTATTTTATTGAGTTCTGTTGACATAATGTTGATCATTACATTAACTTAATATTGTGTATTGATGGTAGTTACTTAAAGAAATTATCTTGATACCTGCAATTTGGGTAGATTTCTAGTTCCCAGCATGCTTTGCATAGGACAGGATAAGGAGACTAAATGTTGAGATTAAGTATTATTTTATTTATTTTTAGTGAAGGGAAAGGCCTGTTAGAGTTTAATATTGTTTAAAAGAGTTTCTTTGTGCTGATGAATAGACTGTATGGAGTTAAACACTACATTAACTATATTGGCAAAGGCCAGTGATAAATAATATCTTGTTCATTAAACATACATGCTAAATAAGTTATATTAAGCATGTGATGTAATAGCTGTTGATTGTAACTGAAATAGACTCAATATTAATTACTTTTAACACACTATTATTTGTTGGTTGAACATCATTTCATTTGAAGTTGTCATTACTCAAAAAATACTCCAAAAAACGGATAATTAGACAAAAAAATAAAAAAAATAAACATCTTTCTGTTCTGCAGAAAGACACTATAACAATTGAAGCTTAGTTTAAATTAAATAACATTAATCTATCTGTACACTCCTAGTCAGAAGTTTGAAATAATAACAAATGTTTTTGAAAGAAGTGTTCTCTGGTCACCAAGGCTGCATACGTTTGATTTAAAATACAGTAAAAACAGTAATACTGTGAAATATTACTACAATTTAACTGTTCTCTATTTTAATATATTAAAATTTATTATATTAAATTATTAATAATATTATTATTATTATTATATTAAAATGTATTTTACTCCTGTAATGGCAATGCAGCATTTTAAGCAGCCATTACTACTACTAGTCTTCAGGATCACATGCTGATTTATCCACAGAAGTTAAGAAACGTCAGTCAGAGAAGACAAGAAACATAGTTGTTGCAACAAAGTTTGAATGACTAGAATACTAGAATGACTAACATCTGCAAGTTTAGGTTTCAAACTTTAAAACATAATCAGCTTTTTCATAGGCAATGTCAGATTTACGGCTAATGAGACTTATGTCTCCCTCAGTGTTTGAATTGTTCCTTCGTCTCTGATTAGAGAGAATGTATAAGGTGGTTAAAGTGTGTGAGTATGAGAGTGTCGGAGCACTTACTAATGGGCACTCCATGTCTGGAGCGTTGGGAGTTGCACACAATGGCTACGTCTTGGTTGTGAGTACAGTCGTGTTTGAGCCAACCCCTCCGGATGCACTGTGTGACGCTGGGCTCTTTTCCTGTGCATCTGACATCATCCAGGAGAATAGGACCTGCCGCCATCCCGAAGCGCCCTGGTGACACACTCTCCCCTGACCTGCATCAACACAACAGCATTAGCAAAGCTGTAAATGATAAACACACTAGCAATCAAATCAAGTAACTTAATGTTGCATCATGTGTGTGTGCTACCTGAAGCCCAGCTGCCTGCAGACGACCTGCGTGTTAGTCTGTGTCCAGCCATCATCACACACGGTCCCCCACTGACCACTGTAATGAACCTCCAGTCTCCCTTCATAACCCTTCACACCACCCACCAGACGCACTGCACCATCTCAAAAAGAGAGAGACGGACTCCTTTTAGACCTGGTATTAACTTCGACCTCAGGTAAACATACATAAAAACAATCCTGGCAAAATATGTTTTAAAAAATAAGTTCAACATTAAGTTGTAAAGTGTATGCATTTGATTAAATTAAATAAATAGAACTGGCTCATAAGAGTCCTTCATTTCAAAATCAGTTAGGGTACACGGATATCCTTGTATGGTTTGATTCACTGAAAATAATTAACTTATAAGAGTTGCTCACTCACAAAACTAGTTCTGAAAAGAAGTGCACTTGTAATGTACTTCAATTCTTAAAAGTGTTTTTTAAAAACTGTACTTGAAGATCATATAATATTAATTCAATTTAGGTCCACTTAAGTGTACTTATGCCAGTCATGTTCTGATTAGTTTCATTGCTGTGATCTGTTTGGTTTTCTCTGTCACTTGTTTTGCCTGTGATCTAATTTATTCATTAGTTGTCATGGTTTCTAATTACTTCTCACCTGTTTCCTGGTCCGTTAATGATGTTCCCCTGTGTATTTAATCCCTCTGTGCCTTCCTTTCTTTGTCTCACGTTAAAGTTTTTACTAATTAAAAGTAATTTTTTCTTACATTTTTATTGTACAGACAAAAAAAAAACAGACAAACATTAAAGAGAAAACGTTGTCTGTCCTTTCTTCTTTTTACACATTATTGTCCCTGCATGTAAGTGAATGATGGAAGAAAAAGAGGGGAAAAAACAACAACAAATAAACACCAACGAGTAACCACCCCCACCTCGTAGGAGGATTAGCAGCAGTATATATAAACAATAATACTAATAAAATGCATATAATAAATTGAGGGAAAAAATTAAATGTGTTTTTTTTTTCATTCTTAACACTTTGAAATGTTAAATTAACAGTTTTCCTTTTTAAGGTACATTTTAAGAAGTACATTTATTTTGATGTGATGACTCTCATACTAAAGCACATGTAAGTACCTGTTCATAAATGTGATATCGATGATAGATTTAAATGTTTTAAATGTATATGGGTAACTAAACATTTGATGGGCTTCATTGACTTCCATAGTATGGGGGGGGGGGTTAAGTGTGTTCAGATTAAGAAAGAAGTTCATACCGGTTTGCAACAACTTGAGGGTGAGTAAATTATGACAGAATTTTCATTTTGTGTGAACAATACAAGTCTTACAAAAAATCACTTGAAAGTACAGCTAATTGCATTTAATATAATTAATATTATTATAATATAATTTTTCGGCTACTCTAAATTACCATTTTTATTCAAAAACATTTCATTCAGTTCAAATTTTTTATGGTATTATTTATTTCCATTATAAGCACCACAAGCGTTATTTTCAAAAGTGTTGCGGTGCTGTAGTGCTGCTAAACAGTACTGCAGGAAACATTGGCTGCGTCCAAAATCGCATGCTCTCTTGAGTAGGTACTTACTTTAAATTTGAGTAATTACTTCAGGGCTGCTAAAAAATATGTTCTATATAGTATCATATGCACACCAGAATTTATCTGGAAGTAGAAGGTCGTCCGGGTACTTTTTTGCCTACTGTTTTATCAGTACTGTGAATTTGGACATACTGCTTTTGTCACAGACGTCACATTTCGGATGCAGCTATAGTCAGTGGATCTGAATGTCACATGATATTGTTTAACAAATGGCCCTCAGTTCCCAAACCTATACACATATCATGCATATTTAATAGAACTGTAGTCGGTTTCTCACAAAAGTTTTCTCCATACTTGTATATGTGTTTGTGTATACCTGTAAGTGGGATACAAGAAACTCCAGCATCCTCTGTGTGGTCACAGTTGTGCTCCCCCCAGGCGTTTTTTGGACACTGTTCTATGGAAAGCTCATTTCCTGTGCAGCTCACCTCGTCCAACCATACACGCCCTGAGCCTGCACCGAAATATGCTCCCACCCAAGCCTTAGCGATGCCACTGTACACAAACATCAGAAGATTTCAGACAACATTTTAGTGGAAAATTTAAATCAATTAAAGTCATAACAACTCAAAGAAAGTGAAACAATCACTGTGTAGATTAAGATTAAAGCTGACATTCATTCCACTAACTAATTTTTCCAGCTGATTTGAAGTCATTCATATACATAATTATTATAAAATCAGAAGTTATTTGTGAGTGCGGCATGCATTATTTAATGATTTGGATGAGCTTCTTCCAATGTGATTTTTCTTACACTTAAGAACTGTCAAGCCATTGTGAAAAATAAGTACATTTCATTGTATTGATGTAACATCGGCTGGTAGTGGAAATCACACGGTCTTTAATGACAAAACTCAGGAAACAGGAGAAAACCACGTTTAACATTAACTAGAACTAAGTGATAACACAGTCTAAATACGCAGATCAAACAAAATAAACTAAAATGAGATAATTAACAGGACACCGGTGAAGGAGTTGACTAATTAGACAGACTGGGGAAAACTGGGTCACAGGACTAAACCAAAAACACATGTACTGTAACAATTGACTGTGCGCTTGTAGTGTACTTTTAATCTTACAAGTATTTTGTATAATAAAATATAATAAGATAATATAGCATTAAACAAAAACACAAATGTAATCTAAACACCATTAAGTACACTTTTAAAACCCCTATAAAGCTCAGAGCTTTGCATTTATTATACATTTAAACTATAATGCATTTTTGTTTAATTTCCTGTAAACATGGCATTCAGTTTATTAATTAATATATGAAATAAGTACTCACAAGTATATAAGTATGTCACAAAACTACAGTCCATTTCACAAAAACTGATTGTTAAAAAGTAATCATGTGTCTTGGGGGTTCTTGTAAACTTAAATGACAAATAAATTTAAGAAAGTGGAGGCAGAATAGTCTGTTGTTTAATTAATGTGATTTTTTTCTCACTAATATTGAGCAGAAATATATACAGTATTACAGCCCTGAAGGATAAAACTCCATGATTTAGTTAGTCTATTGAAATTGTTTATGTTAGCATGGGACCTCTTTTTTATTTCACATTGATTTGCTAGCAAAATGGACCACAGTTATACATAACAGGTAATGGGAGAGAAATGCCAGAGGCAGCCATTTAGTCTGTTACCTTCGGCCTCTTCCATTCCTAATCGGTGAGGATGGCAGAGCTCCAACAAGGAGAGTTTTCTAACAACAGACAACATTGATCCAAGACTCAAATTCAAAATCAAATTGTTTCAAGCAGACTTGTGGGTCACATTAAAGAGTGTGCTATGAGATTATATATTTTTTAAATTCTTTCTGTGATTAATAGGCAATCAAGCACAAAGTTCAGCAGTCAATGAAGTGGAACTGTGGTCTCAGACATATGCATGAACCCACGCACGCATTTTATTCTACAGGAGTTTTTTCAGCTCAAGCGCCATTCACATGAGTGATTATTATATAAACTCACACACACCTGCAAAGCTCACTTTTGGGCACCATTAGTTACATCCGTTGCTACACTTATTTGAAACAATCAACCTGATTCACATCTTAATCTTTCCATTCCCTCTTTCCGTTTCTCTCTAATTCCTTTCCTCCCACTAAATCACCCTTTACGCCTCTTTGCCTTCTCGATCTGTCTTCCTCTGGCTCTCATCCTTTCATTATCTACATTTTCTGCCCGTCTCTAACACACTCACTTTCTTACTGAGAACACTTTGGCTTTGTGTGTCAGGGACCTCCCAAGAAAATATTTCACATTTTTATGCAGAGAAGACACTCAACTCCTCTCTTTCTCTATCCCTATGTATCTCTCCAACCTCCTCTCGATCTTCCTTCTATTTTCACACATCTCAGTTGAAAAGAACGCCCTATTGTTGCTCTAAATAGACAGTGTGTTCCCAAAAAAACAGGTCATGCCTGTATGTTCAGACAGGCTGATTTCTTTGGCATACATGTCGGCTGTCAATTAATCAATTATTAATAATTAATTAATTTTAAGCAATTAAATATAAAAAAATAAAATTAATAATAATACATGTAAAAGGAATACATATATAAATATGAAGAGTTCAGATGCAAAAGCCTCTAAGTGCCATTTGTAATTTTCTTCTAGAATGATCATTTCAGTATATTTAAGTTCATTAATTTCACTTAAATGGGGATGAAGATTACCTATGAATTGTCATTTAAGTGAAATTACTTAACTTAAATATACAAGCTTGATAAAAATGATCATTCTAGAAGAAAATTTCAAATGGCACTTAGAGGCTTTTGCATCTGAACTCTTCATATAATTAATTAATTAATTAATTAATTAATCAGCATATCAATAGTAAAAAAAAATTTAAAAACAAACCCAATCCGATTTACGTAATCAATATGTGGTGTGATAACTAATTCCAGTCAGATCAGATTTCAAGTATGTTTCATATGGATGAATGTGAATGTTATACACAAAGCGCAGTAGTGTCTAGAGCCGTGTCTGAATCCATTCATTCATTCATTCTCATAAGTGGCATTCACTATGTACTGAATGACAACTAAGCATACGTATGCATGAATGTTGTGTTGTCTGATGCGCCTAATGATTTCAGTACCACAGCGGAATATGAATCTTTTCTTTTCTCTTATCTCTCTACTACAGTATTTCAGCCAACCAATGTAGATATACAAATGTTCTGCACCAGGGGTGCCCAATCCTGTTCCTGGAAATCTAGGCAGCGTCTGAAAGCCTCGCTGCCTTATCAGGCAATGACTTTGCAGGCAGCGTTTGTGCACAAAGGTAACTGATTTCGAACAGACTTCTGAGGCAGAAAAACAGTTTAATAATCTACAACAAAATACAGCTTTGGTGATAACTAAGCAAACATTTAATTACTTCAATAGTAATGTTTTAGCTGAAAATGACATCAAAAGTGGAAAATGTTGTTCAAAAACGAACATTTACACCGAAATTGACCAACCGCAATTTTCAGATGCCATCTTTATTTTTTTGCTGTTGCGGAATGGTACACACAGGAGGATTGTGGGATATCAAAGGCAGCGAAGGATACATCTATGCTATCTTAAAAAAATGTATTAGATGAAGCTATCTCAGGAGTAACTATTGGATTCGGATGTGCCTTGATGCCTTCCTACCGTGGAATGCATCCTCCAAAGATAGCATTTGTAAGCTTTCAGACGCAGCCCTAACTACCTGCAGAGTTCATATCCAACCCTGATCCAACACACCTCTCAGTAGTTATCCTGAAGATCTTAACTAGCTGATGAGTTGAGCTTGATTAGGGCTGGAGCTGAACTTTGCAGGAAGGTTGATCTCCAGAAACAGGATTGGGGACACCTGTTCTTTACATCTGAATGGACCTGATTTGACCTATTTGGATTTGTAACACAAAAGATCGGATTTTAAAACCAAAATCCCCACAAAGATGGCAATATCCAAAATCCTTGTCCTTGTATAGACATTTTTTGGTCCCCATGAGGAAAACAGCTTATAAATCATACTAAGTTTTTAGAAAATGTAAAAATGCATAAAGTTTTCTATGATGGGTAGGTTTAGGTTTAGGGTTAGTGTAGGGGGTCAGAATATATAGTTTGTACAGTTACAGTTTAAAAATCATTATGTTTATGGAAAGTCCCCATAAAACATGAAAACACCACGTTTGTGAAGCTTGTGTGTGTGTGTGTGTGTCTTACCCCAACCCCAGCTGTCTGCAGACCACCTCAGCGTCATTATCGTCCCACTGGTCATCACACACTGTGCCCCACTGTCCTGCATGATGCACCTCTACTCTGCCCTCATACGCTGATGGACCACCAGAGAGACGTACCGGGACAAACACTGAAGCTGTACACACACACATGCTTCAAGATATTGTCATTTTATTTGAGAGTATATTTGTGATTGTCTGTGTTTATGTATCTGTGAGTGTGTGCATACCCTCCACTGGTGTGCAAGAGACGGCAGCCGCCTGGCGGTTAACACACTCTCCCCCGTTCCATTCGGTGCGATTGCACTGCAGTAAGTCCTTTTCCTGTCCCTCACAGCCCACAGTCTGCCAGTGAACTACAGACACCACCACACGTGACAGAGGACTCACACGTGCACGTGCCCTGTAACTGAGACAAAGTGAGACTTTTTTCATTTTAGTCTAATTTGTCTTCCTTCAGTCATTTAAACCATTTTGTTTTATGATATTACAACTATTCATGAACCTTTGTCAAAGTTTTGATTAGAGGCCGAACGATAAAGGATTTTGAAGGCCGATACCGATACAAATATTTTTGGGTTTTAAAATCCGATATTCCGATATATCGGCCGATATTTTATTTATTTATTTTTTTTAAACTGGACATGATAGTCAGAAATTTTGTCCTGCTTATTTGAGTTAAGAGAACTGATGGGGATGTTCTTTTAATTGTTATTCAAGCAATGTGACCAACTCAACGAGTGCTGCCAACAGGAACGGTGTAGAGTGCCCTCTGGTAGACAAACTATACAACTCCAACACTCATGACATGCTTCAAGCGTGTTTCGTCCGTTTTTATTTTATTTTTGAAATATTCATTTATCGGCCATTATAACTGCCGATACCGATAGTTTGGAAAATGCCTAATATTGGCCGATAATATCGGTCTGACGATATATGGTACAGTCAAGTTGGTACAGTCACTGTTTTGACAGCTTATGTCACTCGACAACAACATGGCGCATGTAGTACATCCTGCTCATTCGTACTACCCGTATTCATACTATATAGAATGTACTTTTTTAACGGTCGTGAAGTACGTTCTTATTTAAATATAGTACATCCTCACATAGTATGTGATTTTGGACGCAGCCCATGTCTTAACCTGTTTTGTGTTTGACATGTATCTGTGTTGTTTAATTTTCACAATGGTAGTAGATCACCCACAGACAGTTTTCCACTCCCGTCAGCGCTTTCAAAGGGTTGCGGTCTCACGCTCACCCGGTTGGATACACTTTATTTTAATGTGACTTAGTTACATTATACTTACTCAAATAAGTACTGTATGCATGCAAGTATGTCCTTGCAATAGAGTTACAGTAGGGTTGGTTTAGGGTTAGTTACTTGTAATTATGCATAATTTACTGTTATTACTTTAGTAAGTGTAGAAACGTGTAACTACGGCACCTTAAAAAAAAGTTGTCGCCCTGTTTAGGTAATCTGGCCCAAAATGCAGAAATTATTGTGATTGACTTGATACTGGACTGTCAGGAGATTAAGGAATAGTTAACCAAAAATGTACATTTCATCATTATCTACTCACTCTAAAGTCATTACAAATGGTTTGACTTTCTGAGGTAAATTAGATTAAAAAACGCAAAATAATCATTCCTGACCCCGAGATACCAACTGGATGCCAGAAACTGACTTAAACATGTAATGTGGTGAGGTCATGTGACAACAATGTTGCTCTCTACTAATGATACTGGAATAATGTATATTGTAAAGGTTGCATAAAGTAGGCAGTATGCGTAAGAACAGACTGAAAGAATGTTATTTTATTTTTCCCAAAACCTGAACACAAACCAATGTACTGCTGAAATATTCAGGATATATTATCACTGCCTGGTGGACTGTAAAAGATGTGTTTGCAGTTAGCTTTTGAAGCCACATTGTCAATGCCGCCACAATTGGGCCTGTCAAAGAGATAGTTGCTGCGTTCCCGACAAACATATGCTGCCCGTTCGTTTTTCCCTAACCACAAAACACCTTTGTAAGGTTGTGCACAGACTCCTTTGGTATTTGACCCCAGTGGGTCAAAGGTCAATCTTTCACCTTTAAACACGGCATATGCTTAGTGAGTTGTCAGGCGGTTTTAAAAGATCGCTGATTTCCCCGGAGAGTTCTAATCTCTATCTCGAACACACCCATGTGGTTTGTGTCTATCACGGTCACACACGTCTATCTGAGAGCATTTGTCTGAGGTCATTACTGAGTGTGCTTAGGGAGAGGTGACCGCAGGGTCTAGTAGATCATATGACACAATAATGACAGTTATACATCTGACAAAAATCATTATTTTACCATTAAAACACAAACTGATACATACATACTGTATGCTTGGACCCGTCATCATTTGACCTCGGGAGCTTAGAGTCAATTTGCAATTTTTGAATAATTCATTGGGTCCCTCATCTTTGATAGATGAACAGACATGAATTATTTAAAAGCTAGAGAGACAGATAGACTTCACTGACTTTGATTTATGTTTTTGATCTGTCTTTCTACCACAGGGGCTCTCGGGAGCTTAAGCCTATAGGCAGGAAATTACAATTAAAAACAGCACCGTCTTCGTCTTCAGCATCACAGTTTTAAAATGCTGTTTTAAAGGGGTCATGAACTGGCTTTTAAATTTTTTTATATTGTTGTCTGAGATCAACTTATGACGTTCGCTTGGTTTTTACATTCAAAAACATCAAAATGAATAAGTAATAGGCTATTTTCTACCCTAGTTTTGAGCCCAGCTCAAAAATGCTCTGTTTTTATGGGCGTCTCGCACTGAAGACTTGGAAGTAAACGCCCACTGCGGTGAGTGGATAAGTTAGATAGTCGCAAATTTTGTCCTGCTTATTTGAGTTAAGAGAACTGATGGGGATGATCTTTTAATTGTTATTCAAGCAATGTATGTCTTGTGACATACAACTCAACGAGTGTTGCCAACAGGGACGATGTAGAGTGCCCTCTGGTGGACAAACTATACAACTCCAACACTCATGACATGCTTCAAGCATGTTTTGTCCATTTTTATTATTTAATTTTTGAAATATTCATTTATCGGCCATTATAACTGCCGATACCGATATTTTGGAAAATGTCTAATATCGGCCGATAATATCGGCCTGCCGATATATCAGTCTGGCTCCTCTCCCGTGGCATCATGGGATAGTAAAGTGTCAATCGTATGCGCACTTCCGAATCTCACCGGAAGTAGTAGGTCATCCAGGTACTTTTCATCTACTGATTTGCTCGCGTACTGTTATTCGTATACTATATAGTAGGGAAGTATTCGATTTCGGACGTTCAGAGTTAAAAAAATGCAGCAAATACTAGTAAATGCACAACCGCAAACATCGTCACTGTTGTATCCGAAAGGGGAACTCATTTTGCACCATGTAAATCCTGACAGTGGTTTTGCAGGATATGATATTCTGCAAAGAATGATCTGAGATATACTGCATATTTTGATAAATATAGTAAGTCTTAATTCAGATATTGCAAAACAGCCTACGTACTGCAAAAATAGTACAAGTGGTATGAGAGTATGTTTTACATACTGTGCGTACTGTACAGTATATGCGTGTATGTGTTACCCCTGTCCCAGCTGTCGACACACCACAGCAGCATCTCGATCATCCCAGTCATTACTGCAGATGGTTCCCCACACACCATTCAAATACACTTCTACTGTACCATCCAACTTGGATCTGCCTCCCTGCAGTCGCAAAGAGCCTGCAAATACACATAAAATGTGAGTTAAACTTGAGTGTTGTTGACCTTCACTGCTCAAGCAGGTGATAAAAGTAAATGTTCTGCAAACAATTGGTTGCGCTGGTCTCCGTAATTTTGATAAATGTGCGCATTACAAATGTTCCCACTGTTACGCTGCACGAAAACATTAACCATGACTTGCTTTATGTGATGACAGAGGAAAGCTAAAACCTCCACATGAGTTTCACTTGTCAGTTCTATAATAAATGTGTGTTTGTGCATGTGATACTGAAAATTACTCACAGCTAAAATGTATGTCATGAAAACAATGTAAGCTATTGAGTACAGCAGTACAAAAATGTCTGTTATGAAACCACTGAGTGCAGATGAGATAAGGCATTTCTTTACTATTAAAATACATTTCTGCATTCTAAATGGACATAATATTCACAGGCTTTTTATATTGCTTTATAGTTGAGAATTAAAAATGGCTTTTTAGCCACATGTACAGTCTCTACATATTTATTTAAGTTTTGGATACAAATTAACTTAATTTAATTGGTATTTTTATTATATAATATACATTATAAGTTATATTATTTTAACAGATAGCCCAAACTGAAAACACTACCTATAAAATGTAGATTTTAAACACATAAAATAGATCAAAAATGTAAACTTGCTTAAAAAAATATTTTAAGATTGCATTAAAAATTTGGCCACAACAGTATTAATATATTCACTTGCTTCTGGAACAGGTGTGTGTGTGTGTGTGTGTGTATGAGAGACAGAGAGAGAGATAGAACCTTTTATGCATCCAGTGTTTACAGTATGAATCACCCAGCTGTTGCATTCAGTTATAAATCACACAGTGCACAACCAAACATGATGGCAACACATGTTCTTCAAACATTTCAGAGCTTCAAAACTTTTACAGAATGTTTGGAAAATGTGAGGCGGCGGATGCATGCTGACAATGTAAACTAATAGAATACCAATAAACTCACCTGTTTCCCATTTCATACACTGATAAGCTGATGTCCACATTCAAAGTGATTTTTTAACTAATAATCATAATACTATTGGAAAGATTATAAACAAATGTCACAAATAATAAATATGGAGAGATTATGGAGGAACTCAACCAACTTTAGACCTCTTCTCCAAGTGTTATTTCTAAGGCCTATATTAGAATATATGGAAATATGAACTATGGATCTCAAATTCATAACTGCTGGAAAGGGTTCAAAATCAGTTCAAATATGCAAAAGATGCTGGAAAACTGAATAATTTGCAGGAACTGAAGGATTTTTCTGAAGAACATAAGGCAGTTTAACTACTCTAGACAAGCGACTCAAGAACAATCACAAAACAAAACAAAAAACACTCGTGGATCATTCAGACAAGGACACAGTAAGAATCAATATGTAAAATTTTGAACAAGGCAATTTTTATAAATTCAGCTATTTTTTTGTCTTGTGGATATGTAAACATATTTAAAGTAAAATATCTTATTCAAGACAGTGAATAAAATATAGGCTTTGCATTTTTATGATCCCTCTTATTTTGTAAAAGAATAATATATATATATATATATATATATATATATATATATATATATATATATATTCACAGATTCTGAAAGGAGTATATATCATATATAGTATATATAGTATATTTATAGTATAAATATATTTATACTCTTGCGTTTGTCACAAAGGTCAAACTTTCAAAGAGTGATTGGCAAATTAAACCTGACTGACTTCTTAACAGCGCACTGACTCCAGATCTGTCAGCAATGCGAAAGCTCTGAGCAGCTCGAGACCTGCACAAGACGCGCTCGTGCATACTGTATTTAGGCTACTCATTTCTACACAGCTTCTGCTGCAACAGAAATAACTTACTGTAAATTGCGAAATTTCTGTTAGAGATCGTTGTCTCAAAGTAAGACCTAAAAGATAAAATGACCTCGTGCGCCGGATGAGAGTGGCTGCTTTGTTCTCATAGGTGCTACCTGAGGCGCGCATACCTTTCCCACGCGTGGACGCAGTGAAGTTTTGACATGTTTTAGCTTGCTTGCGTGGTGCATTGCACTGTTTTCTTGATCTGAATATGTTTAACTATCAATCATAATTTAAGCAAAACATTTAAGAATGAACATTAAACTAATCTTAAGAAATCTTCTGCGCGTGGAGGTATTTTGCCTAAGAAAATAAACACGTATTTTTCGCATAAGCTTTATATAAAACTGCTCTTGCAAACTGCTCATATTGTTTATGTAGCCTAAGCCTACCTTGTTTGCAATCACAGTACCCCCAGTCAATGCGTCCTCGGCTGTTTGGGAAGAAACACCAGGGCCGAATTCTTCCGTCCGGGTTCCGACAGAAACTGTGATCTCCAAGACCTTTCCCCGGATATCGCTCTTTAACACCGGGCACGTCGTTCCAGTTCATGCATTTCACGCCTGATTCGGTGGCGTCTATAGATCCCACGTAAAAGCCCGCTTTCCCTTTGCTTTGAATACAGTCTGTGAACGGAGACCCGTGACTGAAGGCGATGAGCAGCAGCGTGCCGAGGGTGAAGAGGAACCGACATCTCACATCCATCACGATCAACCTGTCTCCCACTGTCACCATAACAATAACAGGCCCTCCTCCAGTCTATATGGAGATATGATCCTCGAGTTGTCTCATCTTGTCTTATGGCTGTTATCGGAGAACCAGTCTCAGACGCTGATCAATAAAGGAGAAACCGCGCGGGGAAGCCCGGGGCTTAATGACTCATGCATATTGATGATTGAGTCAGAGATTTGTGGTACATTTAAAAAAATAAAAATAATTATGCCCTTCATTAAAGAGCGTGAAGGTGCAAAATAGCAAATATAGTACGCTTTTAAGACAAATTAAGTGTTAAAATTCCTCTACAAAATAGTCAGAACAGCACATGCTTATATGGTCCACGAATGTACGCGCGCGGAACCGATCCTCCCAGAATCTGAACGAGTCTGCCACGTTCAGTTGTTAACTTATTAAAAGTGTCTGGTCTGGTGTGGTCATCACTGTGTTTTCTCCGAGGCTCCGGTGTGAAATATTCTGTTCAAGCGTTCAGGCATGATCGCATTGACCAACGGACGTGACACGTCTGCCCTCTTGTGTCAGTAAAAGAATTAACTTCTCCAGAATAAAACAGACATAAATGCTCTAGTTACATGCGCGTTTTCTGTTTTAATATCCTATTATTGAATGTCGTTATACCAAAGCTGAATTTTTAGCAGCCACCAGTCCTGTGTCACATGTTCCTTCAGATATAAGCTGATTGCTGCTTAAAATATTATCAATGTTGAAACCCGGTTTTGCTGCTTAATATTTTTGTGAAAAGAAAAAAATGCTTGCGATAAGAAAAAGAAGAAAGAAATAGGCCTTATTTATTTACTGCAAGGGCTGTTAAATTGATCAAAAATGACAGTGAATGCATGTTTATAAATAAATAAATGCTGTTTTTGTTTTCTCTGTGTTAACAGCTCTTTTAGATATTGAGGTGTTTGTTTTCTAATGTTTTCCTGAAACAAGAGGACTTTAAAACGTTTAGTGTGATTTAAAACATTATATCACACCATTAGGCTATAGTAGGTATAGCCTATTTCTTTAATTTTTTTTTAACAATTTCTAGAGAATTACATTTTGGATTAAAATCTATTAGTATTATTATTATTAGTAGTAGTAGTAGTATTAAATACGATTAAATAAGTAGTAGAATAAACAAAACCAAATAAAAAAAATAATAATTGGGGGAAGGGCAAAATAAATATATTTTCCCTTGCAAACACCCAAAAATTGCATAAAAATACCATTCTGAAACAACGTGATTGAAGCCTCTTTACAATATAAATGCATCAATAAAACAAGTGAATTAAAATAAAGTTATTCTAGCCTACAATATGTGGAAGAAAAAAAATAATTTTACAAAAGTCATTAATAAATGTATGAAATGGAAATTAAAAAAAATAAATAAGGATATAACATGATCGAAACATAATAATATTATTAAGCAGAAAATGTAATAAATCTTAATAAATCAATAAGCACTGTTTTAACTTCAAAAGTAAGTAGCCTATCAGCGTCTATGCCTATCAGCCGTTTACATGACGTCATAGTTTGCGTCTGATGATGTAAAATACGTGCGACTGGTTCTCACGTTGAGGTTTTCGACTGATTTTTTTTTTGCCTCACTTTTGTTTTCGTCAAATAATTGTATGAGAAGTTCTTTCGCTGTAAAATATTGTCATGAATAGCCGGCTGCAAGAAATACGTGAAAGGCAGAAGCTAAGACGTCAGCTTCTTGCACAACAGGTGAACTTTAGCCAGTGTTAGCGAGTATTGGCAAACCAATGCTTTTAGACTTGTGAATAAATACAGATAGCTTTGTTGATGTTAATGATTTGTTTTGCAGCTCGGGGCAGAGAGTCCCGATAGCATCGGTGCTGTTCTCAATAGTAAAGATGAACAAAAAGAAATCGAAGAAACCAGAGAGACATGCAGGTAATTTACTGAAATATATTTCTTTGATTGTTTTGATCAACTGTATTGATAGGGCAACAGATTTACACGAAGCAGAAGTCAGATCCGTGACAATAAGGATGGGGGTAATGATTGGACTCTGTTATGTTTACTGTAGGGCATCATTTGACACATCAGTGCCTGGTGGGAAAAGAAAGTGTCTGAATGAGGGTGAAGAACCCGAGGAGGATGTGGAGGAGCAGAGGGTGAGTGAGCACTGATCAGGAATCAGCTGTAATTTCTAAATTCTGTTTAGATCAGGGCAGGGCTGTAGGTAACTGATCCTGGATCTGCTGTATGGTGTTACAGGAAGATGTTGAGCCCCAGCAGCCGGAGGAGAGCGGACCATATGAAGAGGTGTACAAAGACTCCAGCACTTTCCTAAAGGTAGAGTTAAACACACATAAAAATAACATGCTAGTTCAATGGGACTTTGTGCAAAATCTTACATTATATTGGTAAATGATTTTTAAAGTCTATGTGAAATCAAAATTGACTATTTTCTTATGGGAAATTACTTTCAGCTGGGCACATCAGTTCATTTCACAACCAAAATGCACTAAAACAGTCAAAAAACTTAATGCGTGTCTCAAATCAAGCCATTCGTCCATAACACTAGCAAAGGTTTCACTCAACGAACAAACTCTAACAACAGGCAACGTTACACAATGATTTATTTAATAAAAATGTTTTATAAAACTGAATGACAGATCTCTACTGTTTAGAAGTCATTGCAGTTTGTTACATGGTCCATGCTTACATTACAGAACAAATTTATTCCTAAATAAATTATAGTCACCCTTGGTAGTAGAGAGATTATTATTAAATTGAAAGATAGATTTCGCCCTACATTTTTTCTTGTCCCAGAAGCCCTTTCACTCAGATGTATTTTACAATAGGGAAGAAAAGACTCGCAACTTCTGTTTCATGCCAACTTTAACAATAATAGCATTACAAGTTGTTTTTTATTATAAACATCAAGCTATAATCACTTTCTGTTTTACAGGGCACTCAGAGTTTAAATCCCCACAATGATTACTGCCAGCACTTTGTGGACACAGGTCACAGACCTCAGAACTTTATCCGAGATGGAGGTAAATGGCCCGATCTCTTCCTATTTTTTTTTCTCCTTGTCTCCCTCTTTCATGTCCAGCTGTGAGATAATGCTAACCTATGTTCTATTGTCCTGTAGGTTTGGCTGACAGGTTTGAGGAGTACCCCAAACAGAGAGAGCTCATCCGACTAAAAGATGAGCTCATCTCTGCCACCAACACCCCACCCATGTGAGAAAACCTGCTGTCTCTACAAATATAGCAATGTTTTTTTTTTTAACCAAATTTCACTTATGTATTTTTAATGTATGTTTAAGAAAAATGGGGTCCAAACATTTGAGACCACATTGTAAAACTAAACCATTTTTAATTTCTTGATTTTAAATTTAAATTGGAAAGCATATAAATAATTAAATTAGAAGCATTTCACTAGGAGACTTTTGGATCCCATTTTATGTCTCAATTGCATGTTACTATGAATATCTGAATGTGTTTTGTGTGTCAGGTATCTGCAGGCAGATCCAGAAACATTTGATCTGAGAGATTTGAAGTGCAAGTTTGATGTGATTCTGATAGAGCCTCCATTAGAGGAGTATTACAGAGAGTCGGGCATCATTGCCAATGAGCGCTTCTGGAACTGGGATGATGTGAGTTATTGAAAATTCTCTAAAAATTTTACATATATATATATATTAGGACTGTGCAAAAATTAATTGCATCCAAAATAAAAGTTTGTGTAAAAATAATATATGTGTGTATGCTGTGTAGAATTATATAAATATATATGCATGGATGTATATATGTAAGAATTATTTTCATGTAAATACTGTGTATATGTAAATACATAATCTATATTATATATAAATATACATATTTTATATATGAATAACACATTTTCTTAAATATATACATGAAAGTGTGTATTTATATATACAAAATAATTATACACAGCACACACATATATTATGTAAACACAAACTTATTTTGGATGCGATCAATCGCAATTAATCTTTGCACAGGCCTAATATATATATTTATATATATATGTGTGTGTGTGTGTATTTATTTATTTGTTTTATGTTATAGATCATGAAGCTGGACATAGAGGAAATCTCATGTATTCGCTCTTTTGTTTTCCTGTGGTGTGGCTCAGGAGAAGGCCTTGATCTTGGCAGAATGGTACAAATCTCACATTCACACACAGTGGCATATTTCTGTTTGTTGCAAATTATCACCTGCGTTAAATCATGACAGGGTTCCCACGGGTCCTTGAAATCCTTGAAGGTGTGTGAATCTGAAAAAAATAAAAAAAATAAAATCAAGGCCCTGGAAAGTTCAAAGTGCTTGAATTTGTTTTTTCCAATAAGTTTTTTATTCCCTCCGCCTCTGGTTCGCTAACGTGTTATTTTGCCACACTTCATGGCCTATGCGTACTAGCTTTCTTGATTTACTTTACTTGTCCGCATTTACGTGTTACATTAAGTGTTTCCCGCTTGAAGTACTTTGTGTTGTACAATGCCATGACGTTAATGTGCGCACATGAAGTCCTTCAATTTGAGGGTATTAAACCTGGAAAGTCCTTGAATTGAGGTCGTACTACAAATACCAAATATGCTTCATTCCAGTCATTGTCTATGAGTCTTGCAAACTATATTTTAACATCTTTCTCTCTTGTCGCTCAGTGTCTGAGGAAATGGGGATTCAGGCGATGTGAAGACATTTGTTGGATCAAGACTAACAAAAACAACCCTGGTAAGACCAAAACGCTGGACCCCAAAGCAGTGTTCCAGAGAACTAAGGTAAGAGCTCTGGCAAGCCACAACATTGTTGGCGCAAACAATTGTTTCCAGTTGGAAATGCTTTTATGTGTTCTTTTCTGATGTCGCTCAGGAACACTGTCTGATGGGCATCAAAGGCACAGTTAGACGCAGCACAGATGGCGATTTCATTCATGCTAATGTGGATATAGACCTGATCATTACAGAGGAGCCAGAGATGGGTAATATTGAGAAGCCAGTGGAGATTTTCCACATCATTGAACATTTCTGCCTGGGCCGTCGACGGCTGCACCTGTTTGGCAGGGACAGCACCATCAGGCCAGGTTGGATATTAGCCTATGGTTCCATTGCATCCATTTATTTTTGTTGTGAAAAAATCTTACCGACTCCAAATTTTTAAATGGTAGTGTATGTTTAGTCTGATCGAATGTTTTGCTGCTTCTTTTTTATCAGGATGGCTGACTTTGGGCCCTACCCTGACCAATAGCAACTTCAATGTGGAAACTTACTCCACCTACTTCAGTGAGCCCAACTCTTACTTGTCTGGTTGTACTGAAGAAATTGAGAGACTCCGCCCCAAATCCCCAACTCCTAAATCTATGGCAGAGAGAGGTGGGGGGGCACCACGAGGAGGACGGGGCGGGCCTTCTGGACGAGGGGATCGAGGTAGAGAGAGAAACCGCCCGAACTTCCGTGGAGATCGAGGGGGATTCAGAGGCCGTGGCGGCCCACATCGTGGATTTCCACCCCGATAGTGCACGACATGCCAACTTTGAGACTGAAAACAGAAAATGTGATGTCTGATATTTTTGTACCTGACCTTTGAAAAGGTGTTGTTCCAATTTGTATTGTTTTTTTTTTATTAGTTTATTATGTACGAGGTTAAGAGCGGGAATTTTAATGTCAGACTAACACTCGATTCTTTCTGAATGACTTGTGTTAAGTCACATTTGTAAGAGTTGTATTCAACCTCAATAAAACAGTTTTTTAATGAAAATCTTAGCATTTATTGTTGTTTGTATCATCTATGTGTGTTTTATGCATCTCATCTGATCAACAGAGGGCCTCTCCTGCCATGTGCAAACTTCCTGTGTGTCCTGTGGAGGGCAGCAAGGTTTTATGATGTGTGTCAATGAAGATCATTGATTCTGTCAATAGTAACATGTAGCATTACTGGTTTGCTGTAAACCCATTTTTTAAAACGTTTTTAGTTTACAGGTAGTGGGTTTGTGGTGGGGAACTGCTCATCATGAGAAACATAACATGACACTATTTAGAATTTAGTGTAACTTTAGACTGCTTTGCATTCATTTATACTTGGTATTAATACTGAATGGGTTGCAACTTGCAACAGCGTACTGGATGACAAGCCTGAAGTTTGTCCTGAAATGGAAGTTGAAATCGTGACCTATATCTAAGTGAAATGGCTTCTTGAACACAAAAAAATGCAGGGTGGGAGTTAATTTTGTCCATTGAGAATTGATTTGAAGGGAAAGTGGAAGGGTGTCGTTTTTTTTTTTATTATTATTAAATATTACCAGGGCGCATGAATTTAAAAAAATAAAAAATATATGCATGGATAAATAAATTTATAATAATTACTACAATATTCCATTTCTTAAAAAAAAACAAGATTTTTACATTACGGTTTCACAAAAAATGGGAAAATTCTGGTAAGAGTCTGATATTAAAAATCATTAGACCGTTGAATATTGTTGTGGACAATGTACATTATCAAAAAAAAATGTTGAGTCAAAAAGGTTGAAAATTTGAAAAACCAATGAGTTTGAATCCTTATAATAATAATACATTTTATTTTTAATGTGCTTTTCTAAAACCCAAAGCGCTTATGAAAGATCTTCTCAAAGAGCTCATTTTTTTCTTTTTGAAAAAAGAGTTTTTCACATTGCACATTTAAAGTATTGAGTATTTAAAACACACCATACCTTCAGAAACAGTGGCAGATATAGCCTACAATACAATCACCACAATATAATTATACAATAACCAATTATCTAAGCTTTAGCATTTGTTTCTGGCCTGATTTAGCAACGTTACACGAATGAATGTAACTATGCCATCAGAAATGTGGGTCAGGTGCATGTTCTGATGTAATTAGCACATGAAAAATTTGCATACATCTGCCATAACTGTTATTACAGCGTGCATGAAAGGTAGCCTAATATTAAACTGCTGTTGCTGAAAGGATTTTAAACTGAAATTGTATCCCACAATTATTATGTAAGGGTCTCTTTTTGTCTAACTCTAAGTTTTTAATTTTAAGTGATACATCATTTAGTAGAAAAGTGATAGAAAGAAATGGGATTTTACTTTTCCACACAATCACTCTTTGAATGTCCACCTGGTGGATTATTTATAGGTACTAAAATAAAAGAGAGTCTGGTGGGCTCTTTTGACTTATCCCAGTAAGCAATCAATGATTACCCAGAAAAGAGATTTTAAACATGGGTCTGGGGATACCCAGGAGGCCTCAAAGTGGTGCTAGTTTTTTTTTTTATATATATATATATATATATATATAGTGCCATTTGAAATTTTCTTCTAAATGATCATTTTTATCAAGCTTGTA
Source organism: Pimephales promelas (assembly GCF_988280905.1). Lineage (NCBI taxonomy): Eukaryota > Metazoa > Chordata > Actinopteri > Cypriniformes > Leuciscidae > Pimephales > Pimephales promelas. Next base: position 29,816,038 of record NC_142774.1, read on the forward strand.
TATTTAAGTTCAGTAATTTTACATAAATGGCAATGAAGATTACCTATTAATTGTCATTTAAGTGAAATTACTGAACTTAAATATACAAGTTTGATAAAAATGGTCATTTTAGAAGGCCTTTGAGAGACGAATCCAAATCGAAGAAATCTGAAGCAGCAAAAGCAATGAAGCTGATGTAGTGTCACTGGACACACTGATCTGCTCCTGAGGCATTGAGATGAGGGTTAATGAGGAAAAAGAAGCTGTGTATTTCTTTACTAATTCAGCACACAGTCAGACACACATGGAAATGTACACACAGCATTATTAATTAAGGAGTCTCACTGTGTTCGTTCCACTAATCTGAAGTTAAAGTAACAAAGAAAGGATTATTTTCAATGAGATTGACACATCTCATCACTAATTAAAAGTCAACTCAGTCAACTGATGACAGAGAGACCAATCAGATGCCGTATGGGTGGGGCTTAATTAGACTCAGCAGCTGATTGGCTGGCAATGTTAAGAATAAAATGTCAGTTCTTCAAAGAAGTGTCTGGAAACTTCTGACAACAACCGGTGTAGTTTGTTTCGGTGCTAATGACGGGGTAACTGATGGAGACTGGGCTCAGAACGGATTTGAGACCAAAGCAATAAATAATTCAGCATGAATGCAAACGTCAGGCATGAGAGGGTTTCAAATGAGCAGAAATTAAGCGTTACCCAGAAGTCAGTGAACTAAACTCCAGTGAATAACTGGCATCTCTACCATGAAGTGGGTAATAGATACAACAAACACACTTCCAAATGACACTATATGACTTTGTGCTATTTTACACACCTCTTTTTTTTTTATCTCAAACCTGTTAGTGTGCTATTCACTGTATTCAGAGTGTGTGTGGGTGTGTGGGGACCGGGGGGGGGGGAGATATAGAGAGAGAGAGTAAAGATGAGCTGACAGAAGATTCACACTCTGTTGACAAGAACAAATGTTTGTTGTGAGACAAGATCTGAGAGAGAGAGAGACCGTATGTGAGACAAGGGGGACAGACAGATAGAGGACTCCTAATTCTCATATTTTGCTCTCATATTCATACCTGTTGCTGAGCTGCCTGCACTTACATTATGAGAGGTACGTATTCAAATTTTATTCAGAATTAGATGTTTCTTTTTTTAAAACCTGGAAATAAGCAAACAGCAAACAATTTAAAAACAAAAGAAATGTTATGGTGTAAAATAAAGAAATGTTTAAGAGACTGCACTATTTATAGGTCACAGGTTCTAGTGGTCCCAGGCTTTTGGAGACAACTGAAGTTTCACATTTCTTCAGGGTTGGTATTTAACATTTCTTAATGTTTTTTAAAAAAAAAAAGTCATTTATTTTCTCACTAACGGTGCATTTGTTTGATCAAAAATACATTAAAAAACTGTATTATTGTAAAATACATTTATGATTTAAAATAAATGTTTTCTATTTTACTGTAAAAAATGGCAAAGCTGAATTATCAAGCTGAATCATCAATTATCATTATCATATATTACTGCAGTCTTCAGTTTCACATGATCCTTCAGAAATTTATTTAAGCTGATTTGTTGCTCAAGAAAAATTATTTACACAGTTGAAAACGATTGTGGAAGCTGTGATCATTTTTTTTTGAGGATTACTTAATGAATATAATAGATAGATAGATAGATAGATAGATAGATAGATAGATAGATAGATAGATAGATAGATAGATAGATAGATAGATAGATAGATAGATAGATAGATAGATAGATAGATAGATAGATAGATAGATAGATAGATAGATAGATAGATAGATAGATAGATAGATAGATAGATAGATAGATAGATAGATAGATTGATTTATCTATCTGTACTGTCACTTTTGATCAATTTGATGCATCCTTGCTGAATAAAAGTATTATCTTTTTAGAAGAAGAATAAAAAAGTCTCACTGACCCCAAACTTTTAGATAGTACAGTGGAGTTCAAAACTCAATCAGTTAAAATTCTTGAGATTCCACTCAAATTCTGATTTAAACAAAGAAATGATCATAATATAAAATGAATAAGAAAAAGATTATCCACTATTTCATTGGTTAGTGGTCTGTTTGGCCAGACCCATCATAGCCTTCAACTGTATACTTTTGCATACAGAGTGAAAATATGTATACAAATTGCTGGTCTGTGTGAGAAACCCTATTCAGTGTGAAGTTAACACAGAATGTTAATTACAAAGTTATATAATTGGCTTTTATATTGTCACAGCTGAAAACTCATATATCAAATAATGTGTGTAAAATAATAATAAATGATCTATGATACTCCCTAATTCAGTATTTATTCACAGAACCTGTCTCTATAAGAATGGTTAAACAGACTCTCAACTCTACACTGGACCCAGATCTGCCTGATGTCGCATCACTGAACTTACTGGATCAAGAATCCACTCCTAAGAATAAAACACACACTCCAGAGTCTCCCAAGGACCCTCTGAGAAAAGTATGTGTTCAGTCCCTTAAAAAGGGGGTCACTGCAGTGTCTGCAGAAAGTAACAGAGAAAGGATGGAGAGAGGGGGGGCACCTTTGGGATTCCCCGACCCTGTGTACTTTCATGCTGCAGCTATTTTCCAGAAAACTCATGTGGAGAAAGACCTCGCACACAGACTCATTCGCTATGGGCACATCAGTCCCGGTGGAGATGACAATGATGATGATGATGATGATGATTCTGGGATTGTTGACGACAGTGATGCCAACACCAAGCAGAATGAGCACTGGGCATATGAGCTGGCATTTAACACCCTGAAATGTAAGTGAAAAATAAAGCCAGGCCTCAAAACCAAAATGGAGTTTGCATGATTATCAGGAAGAGAATTGCTTTTCCTTTCTCCTTCAGCTTAAAACTGGGCTTTACCTGCCTGATCTTGTATGAGAAACAACAATACAATTAAGTATCTGGTAGGAATGTAAATATCGTAAAGGGATGAGATTTAGACACCACGAGAATCTAACATGTCCAGTTTATCTTGATTGTTTTTGGAGTGTGCAGTTAATGTCCCTGTGGTCACTGATGTCATGCTATTTGTGGCCCACAAATCTTTAACATCAATTATTCAGTACCTCAGATACAGGACTCAAAGGTGTAGTTGGAAACAGATGAAGAGTCATAAACGTTTAATACTATTACCCAGAATTCCACAGTTATTTCCTAGCCTGTCCGGCAGAAGCTACTGCAGAGGAGAGTTTTTTCCTTTTTCTAATGTTGTAGAAGAGACTGGAGTTGGTCATCACATTTAGTCAGTGTTGCAGATTATTTCCAAAATATTGTTTAAATTCTTTATATAGACCTAAATGTATTACTTTTTAACTTTATTTTAACATTTAACAACATTTTTATTTACATTTTTATTGCCGGCTTTAAACATTATTGCATTATCCACATGTTTATGATTTGGGGGAAATGTAATAATTGAAAAATTGCCTACTGAGGGGTTGGGGTTGGGGGGGGAGGTGTCAACAAATATAAAATATGGACAATTTTAAAATCTACAAATAAGAAAGTTTAATTGTATTGCTTCTAAAGTGTTACAGTAAATCAGAAAATATAGATTTGAAGATATAATTGACTGACTTTCAGGGTGTGGTACAGTGCCTGAAAAAAAAAGAAGTCTCAGACTCTCCTCAACATAGAAGTAATTTCTTTTCCTCTGACCTCATCTTTTCATGCCTTCCCCCTCTTCTTTCAATGACTGAAGTCCTGAATCAATAATTTGGGGATGTCTGTCTGGTCACATTCTGGTTGGGTTTCTCCATGTAGCTTAACTTCCCTACACATGTCTGACTCATTCCCCCCTCCCCCCTCTCTCTCTCTATCTCTTTCTTGCTCTGCCCCCACTTTCTTAAACTTTTTGCTTAGGGTAGGGTTTTTTACTTTTTTCTTTTTAAGGACATCTATTTGCTTTTAGTGCAGTCAGGTCAGACATCAGTTCACTGACTGCTGTAGCACTTTAATGGCTGCGCTGAGCTGTGAGCATGAGGTCAGTTCATATTCGCAGTCAGTTCTATCATCCGGAAACACAGACAACAAAGGATTTATATATATATATATATATATATATATATATATATTCAGGTAGACATAGAAATAGACAGATGTCAGAAATAGACAAATTTTTCTGTCTTGTTTATTTTACAATATGTAAGAGACAAATCTCTTTCTCTCTCACTCTCTCTCTCTCTCTCTCTCTCTCTCTCTATATATATATATATATATATATATATATATATATATATATATACACTCAACTAAAGGATTATTAGGAACACCATACTAATACTGTGTTTGACCCCCTTTTGCCTTCAGAACTGCATTAATTCTACGTGGCATTGATTCAACAAGGTGCTGAAAGCATTCTTTAGAAATGTTGGCCCATATTGATAGGATAGCATCTTGCAGTTGATGGAGATTTATGGGATGCACATCCAGGGCACGAAGCTCCCATTCCACCACATCCCAAAGAGAGATCATTTTAGTACATTGAACAAATTGTCATGTTTAAGAAACCAATTTGAAATGATTCGAGCTTTGTGACATGGTGCATTATCCTGCTGGATGTAGCCATCAGAGGATGGGTACATGGTGGCCATAAAGGGATGGATATGGTCAGAAACAATGCTCAGGTAGGCCGTGGCATTTAAACGAAGCCCAATTGGCACTAATGGGGCCTAAAGTGTGCCAAGAAAACATTCCCCACACCATTACAACACCACCACCAGCCTGCACAGTGGTAACAAGGCATGATGGATCCATGTTCTCATTCTGTTTACGCCAAATTCTGACTCAAGGTTGTGCGTGTTGTGGCTTCACAAATGCTTTGCTGCACCTCGGTTGTAACGAGTGGTTATTTCAGTCAAAGTTGCTCTTCTATCACCTTGAATCAGTTGGCCCATTCTCTTCTGACCTCTAGCATCAACAAGGCATTTTCACCCACAGGACTGCCACATACTGGATGTTTTTCCCTTTTCACACCATTCTTTGTAAACCCTAGAAATGGCACCAACAACCATGCCACACTCAAAATTTCTTAAATCACCTTTCTTTCCCATTCTGGGAAAGAAAAACTCAGCAATATACTCCATTCTGCTTTATTCTGCACTGAGCCAGACATTCAATTTAGAGTTCAGGAGATTGTCTTGACCAGGACCACACCCCTAAATGCATTGAAGCAACTGCCATGTGATTGGTTGATTAGATAATTGCATTAATGAGAAATTGAAATTAAATCTAAAAATAATCTTAGATTTAAGAAAGATAAAAAGGCATTTTCCTCCCCAAACTTTTTAGAAGAAGTAAAATTTTACAAGACATACATTCTGATTATTTTGATTTTAAAAGGATTCATTGAAAAAAAAGTATATTAAATTCAACTCGCATTCATTCTTTTTAATATTCATTAAGCCATGTCTGAGTTGGAATCTGAGCTATTTTTAAATTAATTTCTCAGCAAAACTGATGTAACTCACACATCAGTTTTGCTGTTGGGTATTTTAGGATCTCTGGAGTATATTGCTGGTTTTTTTGTTCCCCACTACATGTCTTCATATTATGGTGTTGAATTACAACTAACCACTCTAGTATAGCAGTGATATCATAGCATAGTAATGCTTTACTTCATCTGCTACAGCTAAATATCACAAACTCTCTCCTGCTACCATCACAGACCAAGATCTACTGGAGGAGATCCTGACTGACAGCTACTTTTACCGTTCTCAGCAAATGGTGGGTCTGTTGACATATACCCTTTTGTATTGGTATCAGGATTGACTTTGATGTGTTAGTTTGATGTGTTTATTTTCAGCCAGATGACCTCATGGCTCTTGTGGTGGTCATACTCTATGACCTCCTGGACAGGAAGTTCGAGCCCAGAGAGCCAATCAAAAGAGTCGGGGAAGGGCTTATAAAAGACGTGAGACAGGTGGAGGACAGCCTTTATAGGTCAGTATGAGCAAGCCGGCCCTGTGAAAATTCATCCTTTATAAAGTTGGACTGAATCATGTTCTGTGAATCCCATATATGGAGTGAAAAATCTCAACTGTCTCTTGAGTAGTTTCTGCGAAAAATGTGTCCATAAATTTCAGAAATATTCTCAACAAAGATTTTGATGGAACCTGTTTCCTCAGAGTTTTATATATCTCAAAATTGTGATTTCTCATGATTTCGGCTTTCTGTCCTCCAACGGTGACTGTGACCTCATATCATATTTAGTAATTATGACTATTTTTTTAACTCTGAAGTACAAATAGAATTTCCATTTTTCTGTTTATAAAAATTTCGAATTTTTCTGTTTTTAAAAGACTAAATTACCTGAAAAAGTTTTGGGAAGAACATCCGAGGCACTATATCCAAGGCATTTTATCGCTCCTTAAAGGGATAGTTCACTTTGAAATTAATTTTTGTTATGTTTTAGCTGACCTCAAGGGCATCCAAGATGTAGGTGTCTTTGTTTCCACAGTAATTTCAATTTTGACATTTTTCAGTCAAACCGTTGTTGTCTATCAGTCATACACTGGAGGCTAAGGGGGTCCACCAAAAAGCATGCACAGAAAAGTCAAAATTAAACATGATTTAATGACTCGTAAATGTAAGTACACATTGATGGCCTAAGACACGAAACGAGCGGTTTTTGTGAGAAAACAAACAGTATTTATATTGTTTTTACCTCGTGTAATCACAGTGACGTCCAAGTGATCTGAATCAGTTGTGCAATGTCCAACTGAACCGAACTGAATCAGTTCAATGTTACGCCGGAAGTGATCGCTTGCGTGTGACGTCACTCAATATTTACACGGAGATTTCGTAAGTTTTACCTTTTACTAAACATATTTAGATATACCAAAATCGTCTTCCATGGCGGTTTCCCGTATATCTAAATATGTTTAGTGAAAGGTAAAACTTTTGAAATCTCTGTATAAACAAAGAGTGACATAGGCGTGCAACTTAAGCGATGACTTCCAGCGCATGCGCAGACCGAAACGCCCGTGCCGTCAGATCATTTTGTCATGGCTATGATTACAAGAGGTAAAAACGATATAAATACTGTTCGTTTTCTCACACAAACCGCTCGTTTCGTGTCTAGACATCAATGTGTACTTACATTTACGAGTCACTAAATCATGTTTAATTTTGACTTCTTTGTGCATGCTTTTTTGGTGGACCCCCTTAGCCTCCAGTGTATGACTGATGAAAAATGTCAAAATTGAAAATATTGTGGAAACAAAGACACCTACATCTTGGATGCCCTTGAGGTGAGCTAAAACATATCAAAAATTTATTTCAAAGTGAACTATCCCTTTAAACAAGTTTTGGGAGGAACACCCAAGGCTAAGATAATACTTAAATTAAGCACAATAAATGTCCAATAAATGTCCTGAACTTCAAATGAAATAAAAATAAAAACTGTGCCACAACAAGGTCTTTAAAGACATTGGACCTTATAAATGGGGCTTGTATATTTGTGTTTATCAGGTTCAAGACCAAACTGGAAGCCTCACTGGCTCAGTGCAGAATAAAGCAGAATTTGCTGACAATTGACAGTTACCTGCCTCCAGCCGTGAGGGCCAAACAACAAAGATCACAGACAGTACCGATCTATGCCTGGGTCAACACCCTCAAAGCCAGGTAGTGTGTGTGTGTGTGTGTGTGTGTGTTTGTGTGTATGTATGTACAAATATGTATTCTTCTTACTTAATATATATTGGGTTTTTACATCAATTCATCCAGCATTGAAAGCGTGTGTGAGACTCTGCGGACATCGGGCTTCACTCAGGTCGATTCACACATGCACCTGATGGGAAATGTGTTCTGTAAGGACAAACACTGTTCTAATGTCCTGCTGTTTCCCAGAAGGCTTACAAAACAACTGGAGAAAACCAAACTAGTGACAGAACACACACTCATAATACAGGTAATAAAGACACACAAGCATCAATCTATTGAAACTAAACTCGCTAGTTTATATATCGCAATTCCGACTTTATTTCTCCCAATTGTGAGATTATAACTCGCAATTCTGTCTTTTTTTTTCTTCTCGGAATTGTGTGATAAAATCGTGGCGAAAACAAGCTTCTATGTCATTCTGATGGTGCAAACAAATATCCAGCATTAATGTGTGTATGACTTCAGGATAAATCTCGCAGTCTGGCTGCGTGTGCGGTTGGCCCGCTGTTGGTGGGCGGTGGTGACGTTCTGATGGTGGGGTCTTTCTCTGCTTGGACTGTGGCTCATGTGGCTCTCCAGGCCGCTGCCTGTTCTGGCTGTGTACATGTATGTGGGGTCCTTAATATCTCCACCTTCAACAAGGAATTACAAACTATCCTCACCTCTATTGGCTGCAAAAGTAAGTGTTACTCTGCCTAACCTTACAATATGTCTGCATACCATAGTATAGTGCCTTTCCTATGATTAGCCAGTAGTGAAGCATTGCTACTCGGGTGTTTTCTATTCTTTTGCATAGATGTGAAACTAATGTCCGAGTACTTCAATGAGCTTAATGACTGGGATATGCGTATTCAGAAGGTTCGGGTGATTGTGTTGCTACCACAGTGTTCTGCCTCAGCGCTCTGTAACCCTGTTGAGTTTATCCTCAATGAGAATGGAGGTACAGCAGCAAATATGCATGATCTGATCATTTGAAACAACATTTCGAGATAACACGCTGCTCTTTATCAGACAGAGGGCTGTTGCATGGCCTATCTAAAGGAACCATCTCTGACAGTGAACTGAAGCCACTAGTTGCTAAGCAGACACAAGACCTCAAACATGCACTTAACAGTGAGTCACACACACACACCTCATATAACTGACGTCTTTTGACCATACGTCAACATCCGCCTTTTTAGGGTACCCTTAAACGTCGGTTAGATGACGTTATCGGATCCTAACCCTATCCCAGACCTAAACCTACCCCGTCACCTAACCGACGTTAAAGGTAAAGCGTCAGTTGTATGACGGCCCGGGATCGTCATGTAACCGACGTTTAAGGGTACCCTAAAAAGGCGGATGTTGACGGATGGTCCCAAGACGTCAGTTATATGACTTCTTAGAGCCGTACACCGTGTTACGGCCGAAAAAAGTGTTTGTTTGTTTGATAATCATACATTGACTAAATTGCATCATGTGGGTTAACTTGACTTTCTTAACGGCAGTTCCTAAAGTGAAAGGCGTGGTGTACTGCACATGCTCAGTATATCCAGAGGAGAATGAACAACTTGTGAAGAGAGCGCTTGAAAATGCAGAAAGCAAAGCAAAAGCTTTGCCCTTCAGGTAACACACACACACACACACACACACACTGCCCAAGCATTAAGTCCTTCCTGTCACACGCCACTAACTGTACGGATTTAAAGTCGCTGTATCCATGGAAACAGCAGTTAATCCATGGGAAAGCAAGTGGGGAAGGATTATGAATGTTTGAGCTATGAGAAAATGGAGATCAATTGGATTGAATTGACTGAATTTACAACACAAAACATCTCTTTTTCTTTCTATATGTTTCTCACAGGCTGGTCAGTGCAGGATGGGATGATGAGAAAGAGAAGTTTTTCAGAATTGAATCATCTGACGTCACAAATGGCTGTTTCCTCTGTGTGATGAAAAGAGAGGTAAGAAGGAAAGAGACAGAATCAGACGACTAACAGATTTTTTAACGTATATAAATGAATTTTTACTGCCATAATGATATGCTGATATAATTCATACATGTTGAAATGTGTATGTGTGTGAGTAGAGAGCTCTCTCACACACACACACACACACACACACACCGCTCTCAACCAGAGCTTGATGCATTGCTGTCCTAAATACTGGCAGTGTAGCTCCGGTTCACACTAAATAATGAACACTTGTGTCTGATCACATTAGCATCCATACAAGACCACACACAGCAAGAGAAACAAGTCTGTAGCTTCTTGTGTGTGTATGTGTGAACGCTTGCATGTGCATTATAGACTGGGGCTAGTTTTTGTACCACATTGAATATTTTTCGTGGGTAGTTTTTTTATTATTTTTATTTTACATTGCCCCCAAATGTCGTCATTATGGTATCATTGACAGTAAAACAGTTGTGAAACACAAAACAATAATGAAAATGTTGAAATATTATGGATGGATAGATGAATGGATGGATGGATGGAATATAAAATTCAAAAGTTTGGCTTTAGTTATTGTTATTTTGCAAGGATTCATTAAATGTATTTAAAGTGACAGTAAATATATTTATAATATGTAGTATTTCTATTTCTTTTTAAAGCTACACTGTGTGATTTTTACCCCCATCTAGTGGTGAAAAGGTATATCGTCATCCAGTGAATATTAGTTTCTGTTCCTCTCAATTCCGATTTCGTTTTAACTCCTACGGTGGCCAATGTAGTCCAAGATTAACATGGCTTCCAGTTCGACCTCGTCCATAATTATTAACTCAAACATAAACGCGAAAGGCGAAGCTTTAATTAACGGGTATGTCCCTCTTTGGCTAATGTACTTTCAAGATGGAGGGGCAATATGGCGACCGACGTTAGAACCCCTTACCCGTATGTATTTTCAATGGCATATTTTACACACACGAGAATACTTTATTACTTGAACGAAGTAAATATACATAAATGAGCACATATATTTTTGAATATATGTTTTTTAGCTAGGAATAAACTAAAAGAGTTACACAGTGTAGCTTTAAAGAAATTAATACTTGTATTCAGCAAATTAAATTAATCAAAAGTGACAGTAAATACATTTATATTTCAAATAAATACTGTTCTTTTAAACTTTAAAAGATGGTTTCATAATCATGGTTTCCATATTAAGCAGCACAACTGTTTTCAACATTGATAAATAATAATCATATTATTATAATAATTAATGTTTCTTTAGCATAATCAGCATAATGATTTCTGAAGGATCATGTGACACTGACTGGAGTAAGGATGCTGAAAATTTAGCTTTTCCACCACTGGAATAAATTACATTTTAAAATATATTCATTTCAAATATATTCATTTTAATTTCAAATTGTAATAATATTTCACAATATGTTATTTTTTCTATATGTTTGACCTAATTAATGCTGGTGAGCATGAGATTACCTGCAAAAACACTAAAAAATCTTACCAATCCCAAACAATAGTGTATGTTAAATAAATTCATTCAGTTTATTTAATTTAATTAAAACACGTGACAACTTGCCCCAACCTGACAACCTTTAGGTTAAAATCCACCTTTATTTTAAAGCTGACAGAAGTTGTGTAAAATCAGTCAATCAGACTAGAACATCTCTGTACTTTCCAGGTTTGTGAGCAAAATGAGAACGGACTGTCGAAAGACCTTGGATCTGCCGACTATTGCAATTACACCCTTGTGACAACTAGCCCTGGTCTCACTATACATAATTGCACTATTTATGTGCATGTGTGTGTTTTCTTTCTAACAGCATGACCCAGCAGAGGCAGAAACAGTGCAGGACATTTTGGCTCGAGCTCTTGCTAAAGGTTTGTTGGGGGGTCTGACACCTCCTGACCCCCTGAATGGAGAGAAATCGAAAAAGAGGAAAAAACAAAAGGGATCCACATCAACTGTTCCACCTTCATCTCTTATTGAGCCTCCTGCACCAGTGATGATCAGTCTGAGTCCTCCAGCTGTCAGTGTCAGTGAGACAGCAGCCGCTCCAAAACACACTTATAGAGTCCTGACTGACAGTTCCACATTCCTAGATCACACTTCACTTACTAAAAGTCAAACTTCCACATTTATGGATGCCACATTTAGCACTACAAATCACTTGAGTGTTATAGACCCACCGGACAACCAGTCTTCCGTTGTGCGAAAGAAGCGACCAAAGCGTCATAAGCCTCAAGCTAAAGTTGCTAAGCAGTCTGGGAGAAAAAAGAGGTCTAAATCCCACACTCGAAAAGAACCCCAGAGCAGGTCTCGACCTTCACGCAAAAGACTCCTGCACCTTCGGCCGTCTCAACTTGCCACTGTTAACTCCATTAAACCAACTCCACCTCAGACCAAACCTGCTGCCATCAGAACCCCAGCATCCCCGTATAGATCCAGACACCTGCACAGCAGAGCCACGTCTCAACAAGAATCTGTTAAACCGAAAAAGGAAATGATCAAATCAGAGGCCTGCGAGTCAAGAGAGCTCAGTCTCCCTCACGTTTATCCGCTTAGTCCTTCACACCTCTCTTCGTCTTCGTCATTCTCCAATTTTTCCAGCAGTCTTTCCTCTTCCAGCAGTATTGCCAAAGGCAGAGACTCTATCATTTTACGCTCACAGACATGGCGCTGAGTTACATCCTGTTGTTCATACTGTACACATCGTGCTTCCATATCCATACTAAAGTAGAGTTGTGGTAAACAATGGTAGCCGCCTACTGATCTCATGACTATAAGTCTTGTTGATTTATTCATGTTGATATATGCGGTTTGTTGGCATTACTGTATTTGATTGTATCATATACTATGTCGAATAAATTATTTTATTTGTGATATTTAACCGGCAGAGGAAGGTCCTGTACTGTGTGTTAGATGGTTTTGTTATCAAAAACCTGTGGTGGTCATGTATTACTTTTAAATGAAACCACATGTTGTATCTTATTTAATGTAAACAATACTTTATCTCATTTAATTATGCATTTTATATGTATTCAAAAAGAACCATTTTACTTGGATGTACGTAACAATATATAAGAAAATATATGTTTTAATGTGGCTTTATAATTATAATGGTTTATTTAGTAAACTTAACTTATTTAGAGTTGTGCTTGTGAGAGAATGAGGCGCGTGTGAGATCGGCGTCTCGGCAACGGCTGCTCTTAATGTAAACAATAGGCTACTTTGTATCTCATTTAATTATGCATTTTATATGTATTTATTCAAAAAGAACCATTTCACTTGGATGTACGTAACAATATAAAAGAAAATATGTTTTATTATGGATTTATAATTATGCCACTAATGGTTTATTTGGCAGAGTTGTGCTTGTGAGAGAATGAGGCGCGTGTGAGATCCGCGTCTCGGCAACGGCTGCTCTTAAAGGGCCAGCAGCGAATAAAGCGTTCTGTCAGTAAAGTGAATCAAAGAACAAAGGGAACAGAGAAAATTACTCACTGCTCTTGACTAAAGAACTGTGGTAATTACTGCAAAGCTGGCAACCCAGATGCTGCAACACTACTGACTTCATGATTGGTAGATTGGTGGAGGGATGAGCATCAGAACAAAACCCAACATGACAACATCAACATCAGTTGAGGGCTTCAACTTTCCTTCTTAAAATTGACAATACCCTGGCCGGACTACTGTTGTCAGTAATATAAGTATTTGAAATGAACATGATTTCTTAATGTCTAGTGAAATATCAGGGTGATTTTATGATTATTTGAAATACATTTCTTACATACAACTCCTTTAATTCAGAACATTAAAAAAAAGAGCAGGAACGAACTATATACATATCCCATATTGGATATTAACATCCAATAGTGTAAATCGCAGCAGCAGCTTCAGGTTGGTAGTCTAAGGCATTGTTATCTATCTGTACTTCCGGGGTTCTTCCCACCGGAGCCTCGCTTTCGATTTCAAAATGGCGGCTGCATGAAATCTGCCTGCGCATAGACCTTCTTATACTGTCTATGGCAGGGGTGCCCAAACTTTTTCCTATGTAGGGCCAAAAATCAAACTTGATTGTGGGCTGTGGGCCAAAAGTAAATTTTGCATCATAAATCAAATGTTATTAGATTAAAGTTGCCGTGGGTTTTTTATTTTATAATATTTTAAATAAATATAAAATATCTGATTAACTAATGCAGTTTTATTTGTAAACTTTTCATTTTAAAGAAATCCCCTCTCCCAAGACGGTATGTCCCAAACTAGGCCCGTGGTATCCTTTGATTTGGCCCGCGGGCCCTAGTTTGGGCATATTAGGTCTATGGCATAGACTCACTATACAGTATGTATGAGATCAATTAACAGTCAGAAACATTTAGATGTATTTTGTGATATGCTATTTATTTTCACAACAGTTTACATTTATATGGTGTACAAATTAGTGTAGAGCAGAGAAGGCCAATGTTCACAAAAACGTATTTGAGTTTACTTCACCAGTAGAGTGTTCATTCATTCTTAGCTTGTTAATTCTTGTGATAAGATTTCACCTGATAGTAGTCAATCAGAGTGTTTCACCATACAAGAACACTAGAGTCAATCAAACACACTACGTTTGGCTAACATGAGAATGATGATTCAATGCTGAATTATTTACTGGACTACATTACCCATATGCCCCCTTCCTCTAGCAATGTAACAGCTGACTTTGCTGGTTGCCAGGGAATTCATTTCTAAACCAAGTGTGATTAATTCTTATTCAATATGACCCAAAATAATCCAAAAGAAACATTGCATTCAATAAGACCCAACATCACAAGAGTGAAATTCACATGAAAGAACTGAACAAAAACCAACGTGCACTTCTTTCCAAAACTGCAAAAGAGATAAGAAGAGGGGATGCAGTACGCAGACAGATTGACAAGTCTATAAAGACGATTTATTATTTCTGATTATCTGCAGGATGAGAGCAGAACACGATGGGCCTTGTGTGTCAAGATACAGGAGTAATGGTTGTAGTGGAGCTGGCTGAACATCTACATACTGCCCAAACAAATGCATTCTAATTTTGGTTATTGTAGAAAATATGATTGTGACAATCCCGACGAATGTGTCTGTTGACGAAATTGTTTGACATTTTGGAACGTACACTAAATGACCAAATTTTGGGTGTGTAATATAATATAAGTTATCATTATTAGGGTGCTTGACCTAATTAATGCTGCAACAGCTAACACCGATTCTTCCGATTTTGCTACAAAATTGCAGTTGAAATAGCAATATCCATTAAGAAAAGGACCTCTTTTATCGTTGTGACATGTCTCAGTGCTTTTTCAGTGTCTTGCACATGGACGCCACATTTTTAAAAATCATCGTTAAAACTTTTAACGTCACCAGACCAAAACTGATAATTATTTTTTTTAATGGAATACTGCAGTGTTAATATAATTTATGCGTGCAAATAAATTATATATGTTTTTAATTCCTGTGCCCTCGAAATCTCTGAGGACGTGTTTACTGGCGTGAGGGCAAGACAACCCGCCACTCACATGTTTGAGAAGCTGTTTTACTTGTATATTCATCACAATTGGGAAGATGATTGAGACCCTGCATTTGTTTCCAATTTCCTGCATTGTTTCTCAAATTGTTTTGTGTAAATGCCCCAAAATGTGATTTGTTTGGCTGTACAATCAATTTTATGCCTGTTATTATCTGTTGCAGCAAAAATGGCAACTTGTTAAGTTCAACATACTTTTGGTCACATAAGGCCAGATTTACTAACAGCTTGCGCCAGTGCAAACCCTAATTTTACGTTAAAATACTACTGATTTACTAAAGACGCAGTAAAAAATTAGCGCGGAAAAGGCGTGGACAGGGTTATTTTTGCAGCTGACCTTATTGCATGCATTTGTTGGAGTTCCCTTTCAGACGCACACATTATGGGACGAGAATCTCTTTAACCAGACGCTAATTGGTAGATTGCGTTGGTCATTATGGGAATGATCTGACTGTGTCCGTGTTCTTTAAAGGGTTAGTTCACCCAAAAATGAAAATTAAGTCATTAATTACTCACCCCTATGCTGTACCAACCCCGTAAGACCTTCGTTCATCTTCGGAACACAAATAAAGATATTTTTGATTGAATCTGAGGGCTGGATCACTCTTCCATAGACTGCATAAGGGACTGGCTCTTGTCTTGACGGCCCATAAAGTCATTAAAGAAAAGGTCTAAATATTCCATGTGCCTACAGCGGCTCAATTATAAGTTTATCAAGCGACGAGAATACTTTTTGTGCGAAAAAAAAACATAAATAACGACTTTATTCCACTATTCCATTACTTCCTTATGGGCGCATGCGCGAGAACTGAGACGAGGACGTTCTCATTCGTCTACTTCTTGTTACCGGCTGCTGCTCACCGCTTAGGAGTTTTACCGCCCCCTACCGTATAAGATGATGTGCTGATATAGCAAGCTGGAAGCGCAAAACTTTCTGTTTACAAGCAGAGGAAGATGCGCGCTATACATACGCTTTTCAATTAGCGTATTTTCCGCACTATAAGGTGCACTTAAAAGCCTTTAATCTTCTCAAAAAACGACAGTGTTCCTTATAATCCGAAGCGCCTTACATATGGATCATCATTTTATACGGTAGGTGGCGGTAAAACTCCTAAGCGGTGAGCAGCCGGTAACAACAAGAAGTAGACGAATGAGAACGTCCTCGTCTCAGTTCTCGCGCATGCGCCCATAAGGAAGTAATGGAATAAAGTCGTTATTTATGTTTTTTTTCGCACAAAAAGTATTCTCGTCGCTTGATAAACTTATAATTGAGCCGCTGTAGGCACATGGAATATTTAAACCTTTTCTTTAATGACTTTATGGACCGTGATCCAGCTCTCAGATTCAATCAAAATATCTTTACTTGTGTCCCGAAGATGAACGAAGGTCTTACGGGGTTGGTACACCATGGGGGTGAGTAATTAATGTCTTCATTTTCATTTTTGGGTGAACTAACCCTTTAATTTGCACATAGTCACTAAATCACACAGATATTTCCACTCCCATATGCACTTTCTCTTTTGCGTTCTCACACTAACTCGCCCTGTTTAGTAAATCTGGCCCTCTAAAGTAGTGCTATCTAATGTAGGTTTGGGCAGAACGTGAAGGTCCTACAAGGCCTTTCAAATGTTATGCAACAATGGCAGGCAGCGTCTGGGCACACACAGCTCTTTGAGGGTCACCAGAGTAACTGTACAATGTTTGGATTGACATTTCTAGTTTGATTTGTTTGTCCGAGACAGGGTAAAGAATGTCTAAGCATATGATACATCACAATAAAACCAGTATATACCGATATAAAATAGAATAAATAAAATAAAAAATATCATTTCTGTTCAGTACAGTTATTCTTCTTAAATTGTCCCAGGACATGCAAGGCAAAGTGTCTTTTCTCTCTCTCTCTCTCTCTCTCTCTCTCTCTCTCTCTCTCTCTCTCTCTCTCTCTCTCTCTCTCTCTCTCAAATCTTCCTCAGAGCTAAAAGAATGCATAGATAGACACTTACAATTCACATCTCCTCCCCTAGGGCTAGCTCTCCTAAAAAGGACCATAAAATAAATCCATATTCACAATTTCTACCATCATTTTCACTCTTCTTCTTTTCTTTGTTTTGTCAGTTGGTTTATCTACAACACATACATGAGGTTTTTTCATTTTTTTACAGTATGGCCAAAACAAATGGGATCACAAGACATGCCAAGGCAACGACCAAAAATAAAACCGAAAACATGACAAAATAAAAGTATCTGAAATTTGAAAAATAAAGCTTATGATATGATGTTTGCTATATATAGATACTGTATGTACACACATAAGTGATTCTTCAAAACCCTTGTGAAAGAAAGGGTAAGTCTAGGAATACAGGTGGCACACCAGAGCACAGCAAGACCACATGGGTAAAGCGTGCGGGTCAAAAAATGTTGTAGACATATAGAGCCACTAATGACATCCGAACGTGAGGAACGGAGGCTAGAACTGAAATAGCTCTTTAGTTTTTCACTAACTTGGATGTGCTGCAGATATTTTTGACTTTCAGTCACTGGAAAGCCTCTTGAGGAAGTAAGCACTACGCTGGGGTTCAAAGCAGAAGTGACACAATTGAACTGTTTGGCTCTAAGCAAAGTTCTTCCCGCCTCCTGTATTTCGCTCCATGAGTAATTCAGTTCTCTTCTGCAACATTCTCTCTTTCAAAAGAAAAAAAAAAAAGGCAATTTCACTTTGGAAATATAAAAAGCACATTCATACTTTACATCTACACACTGAAATGAAGAGGTCATGCCCTTCCGACTGTGTTAATGCGGGGCAAGTCTATGGGGATGTTTGATTTATCAAGGTTGTTCATTTTTATGTCCGCATCTTTTACAAGCCTCCTCATCGACTTCCGGTGAAGACAAGCGTTTCAGCAGAGCTTCTCGAAGAAAAATAATAATAATTTGGTGAAAGCTTTGATGTGTTTTGACAACTTCCTACTTGGAAAAGTGCAAAGGAACTTCCGCATTGTTGACGTTGAACAAAAGCGATGCTAAGTTAGCATTGGTGTTTTGTTGTCTTAAGGTCACATTCACTGTTTGGCCGATTTTTTGAGGTTGAAATCAAGCCGTTTCAGCAATCCGTGACGGGTATTTCTCCACTCGCATCAGGCAAATTTGTTGCATTCACCAACAGAAAGCTGCTTGGTTTGAAAGTGACTTTTGTGTGGACTGCGCTTCATACATCGCTACACATTTTTGCCTGCAAAATTTCAGTAAAATATCACTGACGATTTACACAATCTTTTGAACATTGGAGCACCTTGGTCAGAAGATGTCAAGTAGGAATATTCAACATCCGACTTTGAATGGAACAGACTACAACCCTTCACAAACTTCTGAGTTTTATGACATTACTTCCTCTCATCCATCCATTCTTCTTCTTTTGTGTTCGTCAGTATAACAAAGAAAACCTGCTTGTTTTTATGACACTTGCGAACATGCTTTAGCGAATGAAGCAGCATCAAGCTCTTCTACACACTGTGTGTCAGATTTGTTCTTTCTGAATTACGCAAACTTTCTTCAGTTTAAGTTATCTCTTCCAGGAGGCTTTGTCCAGGTGGAGTGGTGTTTATCGATGGTTATTGTCATGCTGGAGAAGCGCGTCTTCCCATGCAGATATACACATGACTGACTGACATATATTGTGTGACGGAAGAGAGAGGTTTGATCAGGTGTGTGTGTGTTTGCGTGACTTTTTTTCTTGGCATCAGATTTGTATAATTACGTGTACTTTTTCTTTCAGACAGTTTTCCTCCTCGAGTTCCTCTTCAACTCCATCATGTGACTGGACAGGTTATGTACAGGACATTCTGATAGTTATAAGCATGCAGAGTGTGACGGTGAGTATGCGTGCTTGTGTGTCAGATCACTGGGGGAGCTCAGTGACGGGTCTCTTCTGTTTGAGCGTGTCGATGAGGGACAGAACTCCACGTTTGACGCTGGTGGAGACGCGGCGTGTGACTGAGTCAGCAGGGGGCGCCTGTGAACAGGCTTTCTGAGATGGAGGGCGTGCCACCAGACACTTCTGATACCTCAACTGCAGAGACAAAGAAGAAAACAAGAAGAAAGAGTGAGTGGATGAATTCATGTGTCGAATGTAATGCATCAAACTGGGCTGGAAAAGATCTTTTAGGGATTGTTCGTTTTTTAAGGGTCCACTGGAGGAGATTTGAGATCTGTAGTCAAGACTTGACCCTCCCTTCGCCAGCAATATTTTTTTCTATGACCCTCCAAAATGATTGTGAAAAAAGGCATGACCCTCCCCGATAATTTATTGATTACTTCTGTGCTGGTTTGCGGCAGTACTTTTTTTACAACCATGACAAACAACTCCTGCTTTCTTATCTTATTGGGGCTGTAACGATACACCAAACCTACAATTCGGTTCTTATCACGATTTTTGAGAAAAAAAAAAAAAATGTTGTCGGTGCTGATGCAATGGTGACGCGTTCATGCAACATGTAAGGGTGGCGCTGCCAATAAAGTATCATAACGCTGCCACTAAGAACCGGCAAAAGTAATGATTATTAATATGTCAAGTGGGGCTGTAATGCAAGGAGACATTTTAATTGTTTATTAATAAACAAGTGTTTTCTTTGTCAGCTAAGATGAAGTTGCGATGCTGACTCTTCGCAGTAGTGAACGCGCCAGAGAGAAATGCACAGTTCATACGGATTATAAGCAGAGAGTAGTCTGTTTTCTTTCATTTTTAATTGATCTGTTAAAAAGTAGACATTTCAAGCTTTCTATATATTGATCAAGTCTGTGAGGCAAGTAGCCTACCTTAGGCTATACGCTGCTGAGTTTCGGTTCATTTATTAGACGAGAGTCCAGTTCATGCGCTGGCACCGCCATTTCATGATGATCTATTTTCTACTAGATTTACTTCTTATTTATTAAATCCAGGCAATTGGTTGATGAAACATTGATTAAAATTAAGATGCAATTAATAAAACACAAAATTCCCTTTAAAGAAAGGCGTTGTGCTTTCTGTTTGAGGTCTCTGTGAAAGTTTTAAAGTCACTTTCAGAACGGTCATGTCTGTAACGAAAAACTGTCACATCCGTAACATTTTTTCCCCTCATAAATGCAAACACGAAAAATAAAATAAAAAGAATATTTTATGTTATGTGGAGGGCGACCCGTCTTCAACCGGCGGGTAGTATTAATTTTATTTTGCGCAACGTAGTTCATAGAATTACTAAAAACATATTTTGCCACCTAAAAGTTAAAGATTTTTTGTGTCACGTCACATGTGTATTTTTTGTGTCACATTCACATGTCCTCATAATTAATATAAAAACTTGTAGACTGATATTTTTCTACTGTCTGGACTCCTTTATAAAGGGAGTATGAATATATAAACAGACATTTCAGTATTAAATGCATTTTCTGAGAATTTATATTTCAAGTTGACAGCAAATGTCACGTCCCAATTTTAAAGAATTTAGGCTTGAGATTACTACTTTTTTGATAAATGAAAATAAATGCTTTTATTCAGCAAAGACAAATTAATTTGTTCAAAAGTCACAGTAAATCTTTTGACATTTATAATGTTACAAAGGTTTTAAATTTCAAATAAATTCAAATACAAGCTTTTGAATGTTCAATTCATGAAAAAATATTAAAAAATATATTTTTAAAGCACTCTTTTAAATTGCAAAAATATTTCACAATAATATAAGTTTTAATTTATTTCTCAATAAATAAATGCAGCCTAAGTGAGCATGAAAGATTCAAAACCCTTTTTTTTTTTAAATCTTACTTTTTGAATGCCAGTTTGTATTCAATAAGCTGAAAATTATTGATTTATAATTTTTGTAGCTACATTATATTGTCCAGCTCTGGTCTTGACAATGATTGTGTTTAGTTATAAAGCTATGCTTTATATATATAGTGCCCATAGAACAAGACTGCTGCAGTACGTTTGTAACGCATTTGATGAGGTGTAGACCCGTTGTTCCGGTGTTATAACTCACCATGCACGCTGCCTGAACAGCCTCTGACACACTGCCAGCATTGGGATCACACCAAAAAACATGACACTCAAAGTGCTGGTTCCCAGAGTCCATGACGAACGCGAATGAATGCACATCTTTTCCTACTCCCATGAAGGACAGGAAACGGACACGACACTCCACAAGGACCTCCTCTTCCTCCTAATATAGGTTATGACACCAAGAATCATGCACAAATCAACATTTCAAAGATGATAAGCACACCTGAATTAGTTGTACTAACACACAGCTATTTTGGCAATGATGTTATTGGGTGTAACAAGTGAAAAATCTGTACTTGCCTTCTCTTTGATGACCGTGACTGTTGCGTCGGCTACATTCAACATCACTGGGATCCAGTCGTCTCGGATTGACGATGTTATCAAACTGTCTATTGCACCGTTGAGAATGTCCATGCCTAGAAAACAGGGACATCTGACCTTGTAATATCATGTACAGTTCCAGGAAAAAAGTACGAGAGGCTTTATCTGAAAAAATTTGCCATAATTTACAACAGTCGCAACAAATGCAGTCTACTTAAATAACAAACAATGATGCGTTCTCATGTCTTTATTAAACACTCAGGGCCAGATTTACTAAACACAAATTAGCATCTGGTTAAAGATATGTTTTTTTGGGCGGTAAATAATTGCAAGAATACCAGTAAATTGAGTAGCGAAAACCTTAGTAAATCGCCTTGCGTGATTCATTTAAATACACTTCCATAAATTTTGCGTCTGAAAGGGAAACTTCTACAAATGCATATGCAATAAGGTCAGCTGCAAAAATAACCCTGTCTACGTCTTTTTTTTTTTTTTTCATTGCGCAGATTTAGTTTGTTAAAGCCAAAAGTTGTTAGTAAATCTGGCCCCAAGTAGGGTGAGAATGATTTCTTCAAAAGCTAACTGGATTCAGGAGTCATCTAACCTGGAGTCTTAAGACGAGAATGAAGGTCAGAGCCACCCTGACCTATAAAACAACACTCACAAAGTTTGCTATATACAAGGCAATCACCGTCAATCAAAATAGATCTCAGAACACCTAAGATGGAGAATTGTGGATTTGCATAAAGCTGAAAAGGGTGACAAAAGCGGGACCTTAAGAATGTGATGCACACCAGTTTTGCAAGTAAGAAAAGTGCCAAATGTCTGACAGATGTGCATGGCTGATTTGGAAAAACAACAAGAATTTACATACTTTTTCCACACTGCACTGTAAATATTTACACTGTGCTTTCAATAAACACATAAAAAAAGAATGATTGTTTGGCAGTTTAAGTAGACTGTGTTTATCTTTTGTTAAGGATTAGGTCAAATTTATGACCAGTTCATTTACATGTATGCATCCAAAGCTACTCACCTGCATTGAAAGTATAAATATTATCAGTTCATGCATTCCCTGGAAATCAAACCCATGACGGTATTGCTTGCTAACCTTTGAGCTACAGGAATTTATCCAAACATTCCACATTATATAAGTGTGTGAGAGAACATGAAAACTATGAGTGCAAGACTGTGAGTGAGAGTGATTGCTCACCTATAGGTCTGGCAACCGGCATCATGCCAACGTATAACACCTGGAATTTCTGCACCAGTTCAGTCTTTGGTGTGGGGAACTCTGCTAAGGGTAACACACAAATTACACATTATCAAACACCTATCATTTAACAGGGAAGAAATGCACATTCTCTACCCTTCAAAAGTTTAGAATAATCCATTTTTCTATTATAATAATCAGTTTTTGAACTTGTACTTAAGCTCACAAGGCTGGTTCAATTTTAAAATGTATTCAAATAGAAACCAGTTCTTTTAAAAAATGTAATAACATTTCATCATCTTACTGTCTTGTAAATGTAGCCTTGGTGAGCATAGAGACTTCTTTCAAAAACATTAAACAAATCTTTTGACCAGTAGTGTATAAGCATGTTGTGTTACCTTGTAGTGGGACGTCGAGCCCAGCATGTGTTCTGTCCTGTAGGGATCCTCCAGCCATAGCTTTGGCATTTTTGCGCTCTGCCATGATCTATTACACAGAGATCGAACTCATTAGACTCGCTGCCCTAAATCAGCAGCCTAAACAGATTGTGAACCCTGTTTCTTCCTTCTCAGCTGTGTTATATCCTTTTGCAGAGACTATCAGTGGTTTTCTCTGCAATGTTTGTGTTAAACTGTTTTTAATGGGCCATTGAGGATAATTGTGTTGGATGTTGTTTGTATATAGTGTGTAGTTCTCACCCTGGAGCAGATTTCGTGCAGACTGGTGGCGATGGCTTTGGCAGGGGTGTCACAGCGGAACACATGACATTTTAATATCCTGGTGTCCTTATCTCGCGCTACATATGCAAAATCCCTGTTTGCACACAATTAAAATGAAACACGATTAAACTTATATGTAAACAGCTGTTTAAAGCCACATTTCACAACCCATTTAAATCACATAATCTTGTGTTACCAAACAGAATACTGAACTACAAAAATTTAGAGGGTCACTCTTTTATCCATAGAAAAATGACTGGGCCATAAAAAGGGACTCTTGATGCACTACATTATTACAAAAAAATATTTTATTTTAAATAAAGTGCACATTGAGACTAGGAATGTGCATTAAGGAAATAAATAGAGTCATTTTAAATCAACAACCATATTAAACGAATCAATAAATGATGCAATTGAACAGACACTTGGTTATAAATATAAAGAGTTGTAAATGTGAGATTGTGTGTGTGTGTGTGTGTGTGTGTGTTTGTGCATATGCTAAGAACTGCCCTCAAAGACTGTGATGGATGATGTGCCCTTTAGATTTAGACGATCAATATAAAAACAGTTACTTAAAGAAACATACATCAACATTTCAAACAAACAAAAAAAATATGGTGTAAAATATAACCGTGGAGAAAAAACACACACCCTCATATACTATATGCAGCCAGGTGCACGTGGATGTCTAAGATGAATGAGTATCCCTATACTTACACCTCCAGCTGTATCATACACAGTATTATTATTTAACATTTCAGCTAAAAATAAACCATTATGAGCAAAATGACCAGCAACAGACTACAACCGGGCAATATGAAGAATACAAATGACAAAAGAGAAAATCAATTTACCTCTCTCTGAGTCCCGGAAAGCAGTAGAGTAAAAGATAATTAACATGATGAGAAAATACACACAATGATGCCCATTAATGAAACATGAGTAAAACAAATGTCTGCATAAATCATTCACAAAACAAAACTGTCACATTCAATTGGATGCAACAAAATATGTATTATGAAGGATTTTGTTTCATGAATAAGTTCAAATGTGTTCAGGTATTCATAACAAATAGACCATAAACAATTCCTAGGACAGGAACTGTATCTTATCAACTGATAGAACTTGCTGTGGACAGAATATATTAGTAAGAAAATGTAAATTTTCTAGTAGTTTAGCATTTTCCAAACCTCCACAATAAGACTAGCTTATTTCTAAGTGTGAATGTATGCACGTCTGAAAGAAAGAGAAAAGAGAGGAGAGGGGGGGGGGGGGGAAACGAAACCAGCAGGTGTGACAAGAGAATTTAGACATTTATCAAGATGCATGTGACACCTCAAAACATGAGGCTCTCTGTGTGCAGCCAGAAGAAGACATGAATATGTAACAGTGTGGTAATTAGAAATTTAACAGAAAGAGAGAGAATAAAACCAGATGAACTCAGTGTACTCAATAATGTCCAGAATGAACCCCAAGGCAGGTAAACCTGTTCAAACTGGGCTATGTAACAGGATTTGACATAAAAATGTGCTGGAGGGTCAAGGAGAATCTACAAGGAGGTACAAGGAACAAAGCAAATGGACCGAGAACAGAGCCCTGAGGTTCCCCTGAGGAATTTGAAAAAAGGCATGTGTTCTAGTTTGCGTGGATGTGTGGGATGGCATCAGAGGGAAGGCCTGATCTGAGGGAACACACAAGGAAGTTGCAGTCTCTTTCAAATGTGAACATCTCGCCGTGACCTAATTTAATAACGGCACACACAGTACTCCACCGTGCTATCCTCACCACAGTAAATGACAACAACACGTAGAGTACGTCCATAATTCTCTACTGAAATCTCCACCTACTCATCATCTACACCATCTGGAGCAATTCCACCCACTCCACCTTATAACTGCTCAACTATTCCTCCTTTCTCATTCCAATACATACTTCCACTGAAAACAACTCAACAACAAATGCCATGCTGTAGAAAAAAATGCATTACGTTTTTTCATGAATATTGTCTGAAGTTATAAAATGAAGTGATAGAGAGAAAAATACTCACATCTTCTCAATTAATGTGTTTTTCCTGCTGTAACATTGTCGTACCCTCTCCTCTTCTACTTTTCACCTCCTCGTCTCATCCCCTGCTCTGTTAAAAACATGCAGCTAGCTCACCTCTCTATGCTGGATCTCTCTCTTTTTTTTTTACCCCCTTCTCATTTTCACTCTCTCTCCTTCCATCCAATCCCAGCGTTCCTTCTACCCTCCCCCTTCTGCTTCGCTTGTCGCTACGGTAACCTCCTCCAGGGTCTTGGGAGAAAATGTTACTGATGGGCTTAGTGGAGTATTAGCATAGGAGGACACAATGATCACACACAAGCACATACTTACACATGCAGACTACACAATAAGTCTGAAAAAGCCCAGCCTAAAGCATGGTTCCTTTTGCATGAACATTTGAAGTACGCCATCTGCTGGTCAGAGTGTGGTACTGCTTATAAGCAGTGAGGCAAAACTGTGATTCAGCATCCCTGATGTAGTATGCTGCATTCCACCCCTGCATCATTCACACACACGGACACACACGCGCACGCACACACACACACACACACACACATCAATCAGCTCTACTGGGACTAAAGCAGGAAAAGTGCAGGTCTTCAAAATGTGTAAGAGATTCATATGCAACATTTGGAAGTCAAAAATACTCACAGCTACACATTTGCGCAGGCCCTATAACACTGGATTAAACTTTCATTAGTCTCTCAATCATCAATCTTTTATTTCAGTTCTCCTTTCACTGGGGTGACTTCTTCAATCCAGAATCATTATAATGACCTTTAGCGTGAAGGGACTGGAGGAGTATCTCAATCTCAGAATACATTAACACAGATACATTAAGTGAATCTCTAACAGAGTGTAATAAGTAATGAACGCTTGAGGAAAGTCACAGGTGCAGAGATGCTGACGTTTGCAGATATAAATCACTAATTAAAATGAAAATGTGAAGAATTCACAGCACATGCATCAGCCACTAGAACTGGGCAATAGGTTATACTGAATAGTCACAATATATTTTAGTGATATCAAATTAAGCATTATACTACAAGGATGTTGAATTATTGGTTCTGATTGGTTGAGAACGTTCTACGGTGTGCAATTATTTTCAGGGAAAAAAAATTCACCAAATGATTTCAGTTATTTCAAAGGTCCTTACAGACTACAACGACAAAAAAAACAAAACCCACAACGACACTGACTGAGTAAAATACATATAGTAAACAATAGTATAAAAACAACAAATTATTTCCCAGTTTTCTGTCACAAAATTATATTTAATTTTTTATGCATTTATTAGTTATTAAGGAAATCACGTTTCTTTCTCATGCTCTCTCGCTCTCCCACTCAAACGCACACACATACAAAGGACAAAAACTTGACAAACGTCTTGAAATACATCATCTGAACAATGTTTTGAGGTGTGGTAACTGTAGTATAAGTGGAATAATTGACTCCAGGGCCATTGAATTATTAGAAATTAATAATGCACACATGAGGTGTAACGTCCACGACACGTGTGCATTATTTTTATAATAATTCAGCGGTCCGTCGTCAATTATTCCTTACACATATATATATTTTTTCCTTCTTCTGTATTGTAGATGTGCCACTGATTTCTTACCTTGTATGTGTTACTGTTTTGTTAATTTGCAATAAAAAAAAAATAAATAAAATATTCCTTACATATTCTGTGACTGAGACAAACTGTCAGTTTCAAGTCTTTATTTTATTTATTTATTTATTTATTTTTACATTTTTGTACATTAAAATGTCTTAGCAAAAAATATTTTGTTAATATATATGTTTAAAAATTAATCAAAACTATATTACTAGGTATTGTTATATTGTTTCATATACAGGAAAGTCATTAAATATCATTACTCCTTAGTGATTATTTAAAAGAAAAACTGAGGAAAACATGTATTCATTATTTTTACATAAAGTTTTGCAGTAAATATTTTGAAAATACTTGGCAACTCTCGCTGATTGAAAATTATGTAAATGGCTGAAAAACAATTATATCATTATTTTAATTATTATTTATATATAGTATTTCCTTTTCCCAGCAATAAAGTATTGTAATGGTGAAATGTTCATTTACTTCACTTGCATTCAATAGCTTTTATAGGTCATTTCAGTATTTGAAATGGCCTTTATCTGATTTAACTAGGCAGAGAAAGAACTTACTCGAGGAGATTGAGCCAACATTTAGTGGGTCTCAGAGATTCAGCGAAACAAGTGCAGCAAATTATAAAATTAGCTCCTCGTAAATTAGACCCTGATGCTGTCTTTGGCAGCTGCAATGTTTAAACTGATATAAAATCCATTTTTGCCCCATCTGTGCGGTTTCAAAAACTCTGATATTTATAAAGAGATTTTTAGAAACACCTCCCATATTTTCATAAACACAGAGTTATTAAACATTCTGTTTTAGTCAGTTTATCTCTGTCATTTATTAAACATTTTATAATCCCTTAATCATTTAACATGTTCTCCTTAACTAACCCATAAAAATACCCATTGCCATGACAACCAGCATTTACCTTCCATTATCGCGGCCGACGCCCCACACACGGATGCTTGCGATTGGCTGAGAGTGTAGAACGCACCGATCCATCGGGTCAACCAGATTCAGCATGTTATTCTCCAGAATGAGGTACATATCCTTCCCCTGGAAACACACGCACAATGCCAGAGAACAAGAAGAGTGTTCAGTTTCAAAACCTAGTGAGCTTTCTTGCTGTATAATGCCTACATAGTAGGAGCGGGTTTACCATTTTGGGGGCCCCAAATGATCTCAGGCCCCCCACACCCCAACATTACGTAACATTTGCACAACATTATATTGCATAGAAGTAAGTGAGACATTTAAAAATCTATATTTATTAAACTGCATACCAAAAAATGTCTACACTTTTGTACTTGCTCCCTTAAGCTTTAAGATATAAACCTTCTTGGTTTTGGATTCATCAAGAGTCTTAATTTAGTACATTGTCTTCAATATTGGTACTTGCTTTTAGCTTGAACAATTGTCTTCTTATTGTGAAATATGGCTGATATTCTGATTCTCAAATATTTGTTAGTGTTTGTATTTTGTCTTTTAAACACTTTTAAAATGATTTTGTTAGACGATAACTGGTGATTAGTGCCGCCATGTAATAGTTTGAACTTCAGCGCAGAGAATCAGAGTTGTCGGACTTACAAAACGTAAATTCATCTTCCAAAAGACATGAAAGTGGCCGGTGAGCTGGGAGAAGGATACATTTTTTTAATAAAAGTAACCTATTTAGTTACATACGCAATGTATTTCTGACGTAAATAAAACAACGCCAATTTGGTTAGTGTTATTTCACCCAAAGATGAAAATGCCATCATTTACTCAATCTCAGTGTCGTTCCAAACCCATATGACTTTCGTGCATTTTCGGAACACAAATATGTATTTTTATTTTAATGAAATTTGGAAGATTTCTGTCCCTCCATTGAAACTCTGACGGTTCAAGACGTCAAAGAATCATGAATCGAGCAGTTTAATCAAGAAGAGACACGATTGCTTTAAATGAGCAGATTTAATTTAGGCTTATTCGCATATAAACAGTAATGAAAAATGTTTGCAGCATTCTAAATTTGGTTACGGAAGCAATGTTAATATGTAATAAATGAGGTCAACAGTGCTGCTGTAACAGCGGTCATCAACTGATTGAATTGCTTGGTTAGCAGGGCCAGGGTACTCAAACCTGCGGGACCCTATACCCATTTGCGTGGTGGTTAATAAGGCTTCATACAAGTAGCACTCTAGCCTCGATTTTGGTGTTCACACATTTTTTAAGCTAAAAACATATTACTATAATAAGCATAAAATGTATAGCACAAACAATTAATGGGTAAAAAAGTATAAACTAATCTTTTTGGTATTGAAATGTAAATATATTGTAATCCATGTAATTTTAGAGAAATAGCTCAACACAAACAAAACACGTAGCCATGTTGCTAAGTTTAAACTGTAATATTCTAACAAGCATAATATGCACAACACATGGAAACAATGGGTAAAACAGTGAATTTTGTAAATTCGACTGAAGTTTTTAAACTTTGCTTTTTGTATTGAATGAAATGTAAGTATATTATAATCCATTTCAAACAAATAGCACTGGTTAAGTTGCTGCTAATTTAAAACTTGATACTCTAATAAATCAAACTTTTTATTGCAGCTTATTTAAAATTGTCAGCTTATTTGTCGCATCAAAATTTTCAGTATTAAATAAAATTTCATTATATTTATCAATCAATGTTTCTCTTGCATCACTTTATTCACTCAATTTCTCGGCGAAGGATAAATGCAATGATGCCTGGTGAGAGAGATTTTGACCAAAGGTGTCTAAGAACTGAATCTAAGATACTGTCTACCTTATTAAAACACCCTTCGAGTACGAAGTGCACCTATGATGCCTTGAAATATTGCTCACATGGGCAACTCACTAGGTTTTGGAATCGATGTCACAAGCTACTATAAGGTCTAAAGATGCAAGTGCTTGTATGTGTTGGAAGTAATGAATAAAAGATCAGACCAGAAAATAAAAGGCAGAAGGAGAACAGAGGC
Source organism: Pimephales promelas (assembly GCF_988280905.1). Classification (NCBI taxonomy): domain Eukaryota; kingdom Metazoa; phylum Chordata; class Actinopteri; order Cypriniformes; family Leuciscidae; genus Pimephales; species Pimephales promelas. The sequence goes on from NC_142774.1 coordinate 29,846,161, forward strand.
TCTCTTCCTGTGTCCTGTCACAACACATTAAACTCGCTTTTTTTCTGCATGACATTTTCAGCTTTCCCTCTTTTCATTACTTCTATTCTTTCTCGTATTGTCTCATTTTGTCCCTCTCTTTATATCATCTCTTTTTTAAAGATGATTCAAGCCATATGTTTAGAAACGTGTATATTTTTTAATGAATATGTGTGTGCCCTGTTAAACAGATTGACACTGAAGATGGTTTAGTGCTGCCTACAGATCCATATAAATCTTAGTGTGGTTGGTCAACCAGGGGTGTGTTTCCCGCACAATGACATAACTCGCTGCTTAACTACCATAGTATGATGTTATTTTCCCAAAACCATATGCCGCAAAATGGTGTTCAATCACATTGGTTTATAACGTCACGCACGTGGTGGAGTAACAACTTATTTTAACTCATTTAATTGTTTGAGATCGAATTAATGCTGATGTTTTGATATAAATTACAGACATGGCATCTGAGGAATATTTCTTATTTTTCTCAGTTATTTCGCTTTATTTCCATACTTAATCAAAGGTTCTTACATAGTAGAGCACATTTGCAGTCTTCAAAAACGGTGCTTTAAATCTCTTGACAAACTATGTGTTCTAAATAAAAGACACAGGCTGTAATGAATGTCAGCTTGCTTATTTTGCAGAAGATACGGATTTGTTAAGTCCAAATGTGATGCAATTTAGAAACTATCCTTCTAACCATAGGTCGAGAGCTGTCGTTCACACCACACAACTCTGCGATGCTGTTAGCGAATGTTCGTTGGAACGATGGTTTCGGGAAACACGGACTTGTTGAACTGTGCTGATAACGACGGAACTTGCGACCAGTTGGCTTACGATGCTTTCGAGAAACACACCCCAGCATGGGTTCGTATAAATCTGGTTAACAATGGAAGTCTTGGTAGTTGTGCATTTTCACATTGTGTGTGTGTGTGTGTGTGTGTGAGAGAGAGAGAGAGAGAGAAATGTGTGTGTGTGTGACCTCAGTGTGTTTCCCTAATGTCCACCACAGTGACCCTCAGTAATGTGTGTATGTGTGTATATATATGTTAAAACACTGTGGTATCAAACGTTCATAGAATTTATAATCTGTTACACTGTTATTTTTTGCAATTAATTTAATTTGTACATTTCAATTTAAGTTGTTATAATACTTTGTTTTTATTGATGTCTTCACTATGCTATGTGTTACAAGCTTTGGCAATATTGTAATATGTACAGTCATGCCAATAAAGCAATTTGAATTGAATTGAATTGAGAAAGAGAGTGTGTGTGTGTGTGTGTGTCTCACCTCTCCCCAGATGCCCACAGTGTCTCGTATGTCATTCTTGCAGTAGGACAATTGACGGATGCAGTTGTTAACAGCGACACTGCTTTTACCTGGAGCCAAGTCCTCTTCTGCCATCTCTACCCAGCCGAGAGAGCGCACAGCAAAGCACTGTCATAAACACAAACCCACAGATTAAGCACAAACACTGTACACATAACCACTGCGCTACAACAACACACTTTAGCAAATGAAGAGTGTAGCAAATGTTCGACTTAAGACATAACAACAAGTTTTCACTGGAACAAGTACCATTATATAGTATTATGTTTATCTACTATACTGTGCATATATAGTGTATACTGTATATATATATATATATATATATATATATATATTATACTGTATCTATATACATATCTATCTATCTATATATATATATCTTTTTCCTAGAGTTATTCCTGTGGTGCCAGGATGCCCTTCCTGTCACAGGAGAATTTTGGATATGAAGCATACTGTTTATATATATATATATATATATATATATATATATATAATGTTATAACATTATGATCCATTTACAAAATTCCCCTACTCTATAGTGGAAGATATCTAGAGACTAAACTGATGAAATACCTCTTTAAATTTTTCACATGGCAGCTTCTAAGAATAGCTGCTGTTAAAACAAGTGAGAAAGAGAGAGCATTCCTACACATATGATCATTAACACACACACACACACACACGCGCAGGCACACAGATCAAACAAGAAGACCCTTTTTACTGGAAGATCTTTTCTTTCATCTCCCACTTGTTCCCCTCCTCCTTACTCATCTGTATCTCATCCCAAACACTCAAAGAGCAAATTCATCCATCATTCAGTCTATCTTCTTTTCTAACAATCTGTGATGATGAGGCTCCTCCATTATGAAAGTGTTTGTGTGAGAGAGAGATTAATAATAGGCACATTGTTGTTGCACTCTTTCAGTTTTTGATTTTAACTGCTGCTGAAAGAACAGATCCTCAAGAGGAAGAGAGAGAGAGAGAGAGAGTGTGTGTGTGTGTGTGGGGGGGGGGGGGGGGGAGGGAGGGTGGGGTAAATGGCAGCATGAATAGCAGATGAACTCTCATCTGCAAATTCAAACCTGGATATTACAAAATTAAGAGACAGTGGGATGCTTACTCTTATTCTGCGAGGACACATTCATTTCATCAAGAGTTACACTAAGAGATTTATAATGAAGCAAAATAATAAATGTCGTATTTCCCGTAAGTTTCTTTTCACCAATGAATCTTAATTGCATATTAAAATGGTTACTAAAGGAGCATGAGACTCTAACACATGTGTGGGCTTGTCACAATCATAAATGTTGTTTGTTGTTAAATGTTATTATTAAAAAATTATTAAATGTTATAATTCATAAATTATGATACAGCTAATTGATAAATTATTTATTTTTTCCTTTTCTTATTTTCTTTATTCTGCTTTTAATACAACACAGCAGTTTTAATACAACACAAGTTGCCCAAAGTGTTCTACAATCACACACAATTTCAGTAGGTAGAAAAAATAAAAATAGAAAAATATATATGAAGAGTTCAGATGCAAAAGCCTCTAAGTGCCATTTTAAATTTTCTTCTTTAATGATGATTTTTATCAAGCTTGTATATTTAAGTTCAGTGATTTCACTTAAATGGCAATGATAATTACCTATTAATTGTCATTTAAGTGAAATTACTGGAGTTAAATATACAAGTTTGATAAAAATCATCATTAAAGAAGAAAATTTCAAATGGCATTTAGAGGCTTTTGCATCTGAACTCTTCATATAAAAAATACGACACAGTTGCAAATGAAAAATCTTCAAGAGAGTTCACACAAATGATTTCTGAAGGATAATGTGCCACTGAAGACTGAGTAATAATGCTGAAAATTCAGCTTTGACATCACAGGAATAAATTACATTTTAAAATAAATTACAATAAAAAACAGTAATTTTAAAATTTATATTTCAAAATATTACTGTTTTTATTGTATATGCATTGTATATGTTTAAGTATATCTTTGATCAAATAAAGCCAGCCTTTAATGAGCATAAAAGAATGCTTTCAGAAACATTAAAAATCTTACCGACACCAAACTTTTAAATAGTGGTGTATGTGACAAAAAGGCATAACTGAAGGATTCAATACACGTGGAGCTAGCATACAACGAGATCAGGTAATAATTGCAACAACAAAAAAGAAATCTGCAGAATTATGATGGTGAAATGTGAAACAATTTTGTCAAAGCGATCATTTACCTCAAAAGTCAAACAGACTTTTTTGACCATTTTGTAGCTTAACAGTCATGTCCACCATCCACTTCCATTGCAAAGTAAAAAGCATTGTGGACATTTCTTGTATCATTTTCTTTTTAATCAGTGTAGTCCATTACAATTTTGTAATATTTTGTTGATTTGTTTCACATTTTGTGTTTTGTTACACAAATGCATGTGTATTTATGGGAGTCTTTTGACAGAAGTGATGTTGTTTAGTGCTTTACATTAACAGCAGGGCTCCACTAAGGATTTAACACACTATTATTTGTGTGTGTGTGCGTGTGTTTATTTAAATATAGTAAAAATCTAAAATACAAAGGTGTTTTTGCATGGTCTTGTTTACCCTACTACTACATTTCTCCAAGCATGACATGACATGAGATGCATGTGCATTTCTTTGAGAAGCCAGCAGATGGCACTCTATATCTAGAATTACATTTGAAGTTGAAAAATGTAAAACAGAACCACCAATTTCCACTAATATACAAACGGCGATAAAAAATGTTGATTAAATAATTAGTGCCAATCCAGCTACATGGTTAAACCACATTTATCATGCTTATTTCAGACAAACAATCTCACTAGCAGTAATGTACTCTAAATACACAGTAATGTTACAGTAATAGAGAACATCAAAGCATTATGTACTCTTAAACAGGGTTTAAAATGTAGTTTTCCATTTTATATTTCTATTAACTAGCTGTTTTCTATTTGCATTTCTATCGAGACAAGTCTCAGAAGAGTTTAGCATGGTAATGGATATGACAATATTAATCTATTTGGTCTTGGCAGAATAGATCTGCTACGCTCCCGCTGAGCAAGTACTGAGACTTGCTACTGCCAATACATACACAGACACACTGCTGCTGCACAAATAGCATATGAAATTACTCATAGCAGATCTATACAGATGGAGCTGGGGAAGGTGGAAGGTTTCAGAGAAACTGCTACAGCAAACACTGACCAACTATTTAAATGTTTAGCAACAAGCTCAATGACTGCAGATGCAACATGAACCAATCAGCTTGAGTCATGTAGTTAACAATGTAATTGTCAGCAGGTTGCGTTAAGGACCCATTAGCCTGCGCCATACAGAGTTTCATGTTAGAACTTGGTATATATGCGCCAAACAATTAGTCATTTCACTGGCAGAATCATACTTGAAATCTGTATCTTGCATCTGTCCAAAAAATGCACTATGTTCATTTTGGTGCCTTAATGGAAGGAACATTATCAACAAATAACATTCCATTGAGGGAGTGATTTGATTCATGTTTGTCTCTTACAACAGCAAGATACAATTTGACTTAAATCATATAATGTTGCATTTCCTAAAAATAAAACACCAAACAATTGGTAACACCAGCTCCATTATACAGTATATTATACACATTTATTACAGAGCTTGGTGAGTGTTAGGTTGAATCCTTTTCTCAAGGCTAAAATAAGTTCCCTGTAAGTTGTTTTCTTTGAATAGCTGCAGTATGTGCAGAACAAACTCGTGTGCTCTCACCTTGGCTTCAGGGTCACTGTTAATGCTGCTGGAATCTTCATCTTCCACAGGAGCAGGGTTTCTAAACACAGACGACATGCAATCAGAAGAGACATTTTACATCTCACTTTACTGTAATTTTATCCTCTCCCTCATTCATTTGTATTTATTTATTCCTTTCACACACCGTAGCTTGAGGGAGGCATAGCGGAGAGTTGCGCCTTCAAACTCTTTCAGACTGGGGTCAGGGTTTATTGTGGCCGCCTGTAGATCCTGAAGCAGAGATAAAGCAGAGAGGCTTAAACACGAGAACACAATCATACAGCAAAATATACAAATATACAGCATGGAGCCAGTGGGTTGAGCGCTGAGATCTGTGTTGATGTTCAGGTCACGCAGAAACAAAACAGGAAACACAGTTCCTGCGATGAGTGACTAAAACAAACTGAACTGAAAATGATTAACCAGTTTTAAATAAGACAAAGGTTGAACCCTGCACATTTTACAAAAGGAATATATTGAGAGGGTGAGGAGAAATGAAGAGCTATTGAGCAAAAGGCATTTTCTTAATAAATAATCTGCATAAACCTCAGTAAAGTTTGTTGTATATATCCAAATATTTTTTTAAACAATATATATATATATATATATGTGTGTGTGTGTGTGTGTGTGTGTGTGTGTGTATGTAAAACGTCTCAGGTTACGTCTGTAACCATAGTTCCCTGAGAAGGGAACGAGACGATGCGTCACTGTTACGCTTTTGGGAACGCCTCCAGCGTGACTGCGTCTGAAGCATCTATGTCAACTAGTCCAATAGGAAACATGACCGTCATGGGCGGATGACGTCATGACCAGGAAATGATAAAAGAGCACCCGGTGCAAACCGGCATTAGCTTCAGAAATTGCCGAAGCAAGCCGATACAGGGATGCAGGAAGTATGGCAGGGTGACGCATCGTCTCGTTCCCTTCTCAGGGAACTATGGTTACAGACGTAACCTGAGACGTTCCCTATCGAGGGAACTCGCGATGCGTCACTGTTACGCTTTTGGGAACGAGAATACCCAAATCGCCAGACTTTCAAATGCCTGAGTGTCAACCTGTTGTCACACCACCCTAAGCATTATTAAGCACATGTGAACCTGGGGCAGCCTCCAGGTCCAGGCTATAAAACCTGACAAATGTGAGAGGAGAGGACCAACCCGCCGCATCACAAACATCTTGAAGAGAGACTCCAGATAAGAGAGCTTTAGAAGCCGCCATACTCCTGGTAGAATGGGCCCTGACCGCCAAAGGGCAAGGCAGGCCAGAAGACTCATAAGCCAGAGAAATAGCCTCAACTATCCACTTGCTAACTGTCTGCTTTGAAGCAGGAAGACCCCTCTTGGGAGATCCAAAGCAGACAAATAACTGATCAGATCTCCTAAAAGCAGAAGTCCGATGCACATAATTGTCCAGTGCTCTCACTGGGCATAAAAGGTTCAATCTTTCCTGGTCCGGAGAAGAAAACGGTGGAGGACAAAAAGCCTGTAGCACAATAGGCCTCGGAATCATGGTGGGCACCTTAGGCACATAGCCTTGTTTAGGGTATAAGAATGCCTTGACCATCCCTGGTGCAAATTCAAGGCATGCAGGGGAAACCGAAAGAGCCTGAAGGTCACCGACTCTCTTAAGGGATGAAATAGCTAACAGAAACACTGTTTTAAAAGTGAGAAATTTCTCTGAAACCGAATCCAGGGGCTCAAAGATAACCCCAGATAAGCCTTCAAGAACAGTAGCCAGATCCCAAGCCGGCACCCTAGTACGAGTTGCAGGCCTCAGCCTCAGTGTGCCACGGAGGAAACGTGTAATCAAGGGGTCTCGACCGAGGGAAGTACCCCCCACTAGGGCATGGAAAGCCGCAATGGCTGCCACGTAAACCTTGAGCGTGGAAGGACATAGACCTGACGAGAAACGCTCTTGTAGAAACTCGAGAACTGTGTTGACTGAACAATTAATCGGGTCCCACTGGCGTTGGCGACACCAGGAAGTAAACACTTTCCATTTAAGTGCGTAAAGTTTCCTCGTAGCCGGAGCTCTGGAGCTTAAAATGGTCTCAGCCACTTCCGCTGACAGACCACTACTCATGAGTTGTGCCCCCTCAGAGGCCACACCCATAGTTTCCAAATCTCTGGCTGGCGGTGAAATATCGTGCCCCCTGCCTGAGACAGAAGGTCTCTCCTGATGGGCAACTCCAGGGGAGGCCTGTCGAGAAGATGAATGAGGTCCGCAAACCAAATACGACTTGGCCAGCGTGGTGCTACTAGCAATAGACTTATCCCATCCTGGCGGATTCTCTCCAGAACTCCTGGGAGCAGAGCTACAGGGGGAAAGGCATACAGACGCAGCCTCGGCCATGCCTGAACCATAGCATCCAGCCCCAGGGGGGCTGGTTGAGTGAGGGAGAACCAAAGAGGACAGTGCGTCGTGTGCTGAGACGCAAACAGATCCACTTCCGCCTGGCCATACACCCTCCAGATCTGCTCCACCACCTCGGGGTGGAGCCTCCATTCCCCCGGCCTCAGCCTCTGCCTCGACAGTGTGTCTGCTCCTACATTCTGGGCCCCTGGAATGTATACTGCCCTCAGTGAGAGCACTTTCCCTAGGGACCACAGGAGGATCTGGTGCGCCAGTTTGCACAGTGGACGCGAACGCAGACCCCCCTGTCGATTTAAATAAGAGACCACCGATGTGTTGTCTGTCCGGACAAGCACATGATGGCCCCTCAGATCTGGGAGGAAAAATCTCAAAGCCTTGAAGACAGCCATCATCTCCAGGCAATTTATGTGCCAGGAGAGATGATGACTCCTCCACAGACCCTGAGCTGAACGGCCTTCCATTACCGCTCCCCAGCCGGTGAGGGAAGCATCTGTCGAGATAGCCACTCGATGGCAAAGAGCTCCCAACACCGGACCCTGGGACAGGAACCAGTGTTTCCTCCATATAATCAAGGCTTGGAGACACCGCCGCATGATCTTGATCATACGAAGTGGGTTCCCCCTCGGGGAGAACCCTCTGGTCCTGAGCCACCACTGCAGAGGTCTCATATACAACAGACCAAAAGGTATCACGTTGGACGCTGCTGCCAAGAGACCTAACAGTCTCTCGAACTGTTTCACAGTGCGTGACTGGCCTAGCTTTAGCTCCTTTGTGGCGGAAAGGATAGCAGCTACACGAGCGGGCGACAGCGTGGCTCGCATCGTGACTGAATCCCATACCACACCAAGAAAAGTGGTTCTCTGTACTGGAGAAAGCACACTCTTCTTGGCGTTGAGCCTCAACCCCAATTTCTGCATATGTGCGAGAACGACACCTCGGTGCCGAACCGCTAACTGTTCTGACTCTGCTAGAATCAGCCAGTCGTCTATGTAGTTCAGAATGCGTATGCCCTGCAGCCTGAGCGGGGCCAGAGCTGCATCTACGCACTTCGTGAACGTGCGGGGTGATAAAGCCAGACCGAATGGAAGTACCCGATATTGGTATTCTTTGCCCCCGAAAGAAAACCTCAGGAACCTCCTGTGCTGAGGGAGGATGGAGATATGGAAGTACGCATCTTTCAAATCTATCGTGACGAACCAGTCCTCGGATCTGATTTGAGTCACAATCTGCTTGAGTGTCAGCATCTTGAACTTGAGTTTCTGAACTGAACGATTCAATAGACGAAGATCTAAAATGGGACGCAACCCTCCATCCTTTTTTGGAACAATGAAATAGCGGCTGTAAAAACCCGATTCCCTGTCGGGTGGATACACCTGCTCTATAGCTTCTTTCGCTAATAAAGCCTTCACTTCTTGCTCCATTACCAGAGCCTGCTCGGGGTGTACCAACGTGGGCAGCACCCCGTTGAAACGTGGAGGACGAGAACCGAACTGGATTCTGTATCCTCCCTCTATCATCTGCAGGACCCAACGAGAAATATTTGGCAGATTCCTCCATTCTGTCAGAAATTCTACTAGGGGAACCAGCCTCTCGAGGCTGGCCTCTGATGTATTTAAAACACCCAGCCCGGGGGCCTGGAACATAACGGCAGAAACCAACCGGACTGACTGTTTTTGAACCCCCCTCAGAAGGTTCCCGTCCGACGCAACGTCGAGTCGACGTTGCGCCAGACGTTCTCTGGCGACCACTGCGCCCCGAAGCACCAAGGGTGGCGGGGTGGGCAGAATTGTCCCCTGAGGACCCCGAAATGAACCGGGCACCGTATACTGAGGTGTACACTGGTTCACTTCGGTTGGGGCAGTCCTCACTGGTCTGACACCCGTGGCGTCAGGACCTTTTCTTTTGCGCCGAAGCCTTCTTAGCCTGAAGAACGGTCCTCAGATCCGGCTTCGACTTCGAAGGCTTTGGCTGAGAGTGTTTCGTCTGCCTCCAGTGTTTTTGTGGAGGTGCACGAGACGCAACACTCTCTTTTTGTTGCGCACGATATGATGAGCTTGACGGCTGGGGCTGCTCACGCCCAGCAGCCCCAGGGGGTTGGACACGGCGAGGGAGAAATTTTTTAAATGCCTCTGACTGTTTTTTAGCTTCCTGAAATCTCTCGACGACCTCATCAACAGCGTCGCCGAAGAGACCATCAGGATTAACCGGGGCATCTTTTCTAAAAGAAAGGAACGATCTCGGTCCTTTAAATCAGTCAAATTCAACCACAGATGTCTCTCAGTGGCCACCAGGGCTGCCATAGACCGCCCAATTGCTCTAGCGGTCTCCTTAGTAGCCCTGAGAGACAAATCTGTGGCCCGACGAAGTTCTCTAATTTCATCGGGTCCAACTCCCTCACTTTTATCCAAATCCCCCAGCAGCTCAGCCTGGTATGCCTGTAATATAGCCATAGAATGGAGGCATGCACCAGCCTGACCTGCTGCCGTATAAGCTTTGCCCACTAACGTAGATGTTGTTTTTAATGGTTTAGTGGGTAAAGCTGAGGCCTTCAGAGACGATACCGAACCGGGTGACAGATAGCTCGCGAGCGTCTGTTCAGCCCGGGGCATCGCCTCATAGCCGTACTCTTTCAGCCCCCTTATACCCGAATAAATATGAACTTGAGGGCTGAAAACACGTGCAGAGTACGGCTTATTCCATGTTCTTGATATCTCATTATGTAAATCGGGAAAGAATGGAAGGCCTCGTGGTGGAAGTGAAACACTAGATGAAAGAAAACGCTCGTCGAGTTTGCTTTTAGGACGCGCGTCCTCTCTTACAGCTGGCCAATCAATATGTAATTTTTCAACCGCCCTAGTAATCACTTCCACCAACTCATCATATGCGGGAGAAACAGATGGCGAGTCTTTTTCCCCCGTGTGTGTGCTTAAACTGTCGATGCTCAGTACATCTACCTCCTCGGAGCTAGAGCACTGAAGCATCGGGCTCTCTCCCCGGGCAGAAGGAACCGCAGCGCGGGCTTCTGACACCGGAGCGAGAGCACTGGATCGTTCAGAAAAGGAAGGCGATAAGGCCCCAGGACCCGTCTCCAACCCCTCTGAAAGATCCTTTTGCGATCCCCAGGAATGCATTCTCCGCGCTGCCTCGGCAGACGCGGGTCCTGCACCCTGAGGATTGCGAGCCTGGCCGCTCTCATCAAACAGCGCCAGGCGGGAGCGAAGCATGCGGAGCGAGAGATTCTCGCAGTGTTGGCAGTCAGCCTCCTCGAAGGCTGACACCGCATGCTCCATTCCCAAACAAATGACACAAAGCTCGTGAGTATCCCCACCCGTTAAATAGCGCGGGCAGGGAGAAGCACAAAGCCTGAACATTTATTTCGCCATAATTCCGTTTCCAATAATAATCACAGACAACAGTAAATAAGACAGACAGAGACACAGATCGCTTGCTGAGGCAAAGAAGCTAATGCCGGTTTGCACCGGGTGCTCTTTTATCATTTCCTGGTCATGACGTCATCCGCCCATGACGGTCATGTTTCCTATTGGACTAGTTGACATAGATGCTTCAGACGCAGTCACGCTGGAGGCGTTCCCAAAAGCGTAACAGTGACGCATCGCGAGTTCCCTCGATAGGGAACAAATGTTTTACCCAATTTGGCAATTTATGTTTGTTTTAAGCATAATAACAAAGGTTTACAGAGGTTTACAGAGATTTATCTTAAATAAAATACAATAAAAAACTATTTGAAAAAAGGAGAACATTTTGAGGAGAACTATAAATGAGTTTTGCAGTGCATGCAGACAAAAGACGAAATCCATGCTTAGAAGAAAGGTTAAAGGTCAAAAGGTGAGGAAGGTGTGAAGCAGTGCAGGATCTCAGACCACAACTACACCAGTAGAACATCTACAGGTACAGACTTTTCTTTGAATTCTTTTTTAAAATGCAAAATGCTGTTTAAAAATATGGCCTCAAATCACCTGCCATTGGCCAGAAAAATATATATATTTTGGACCCTGGGAAGAGCAGAACCAAGTTTTGTTCCAAGCGCAGTGCCCTTAGGCATTCTACTGTGTATTTGGTTCAATAAAAAACTGCCTGAGATACTAACCTTCCAGACCTCACTGTCAATCTTTCCCACTGCAAAATCACTCCATGGCTGTTTCTGCACCATTATTCACACACAAACATACAAACAAGGAGGACAAGGTTGAGGAGTCAAGGGTGGGAGGGTGGAGAAAGACAGGGTTGTTAGATCACTCAACAAGAATGTGTGTGTGTGTGTGTGTGTGTGTGTGTGGCTGTTGGGTGTTTGTGATTGTGTGTGTGTAGTATTTGGTTGTTGGGTGTTTGGTTGTGATTGTGTGTGTAGTATCTGGCTGTTGGGTGTTTGGTGTGATTGTGTATGTGTATTATCTTGCTGCTGGGTGTTTGTGTGTGATTGTGTTGGTTGTAATTTGATTAGATGCAATATGGATGTTGATATCTCACTCTCTGTTGCAAGAATCAAAGGAGACCAAAAATTTCCCCACAACAAAAGGAGTTGTTACCTTGTCCTCTTCCCGATGGCGTGTCTCAGAGTGTCTGTCCTTTCCCGGCATTATCTGTAGGGATGAGGACCGAGGCTATACACACACAAACATACAATACACATAGTTTTAGCTTTATTATGCATGACCAATGACCAAGACACTAATACATTCATTTAGCAAGGATGCATTAAATTAATCAAAAGTGTCTTTTAAATTGTTACAAAAAATGTAATTTCATATTTACTTTCACTTTCCAATCATCCAACATACAGTAAATACAGTCATGGCAACCTGTAACTATATTAAACATTAACCCAGCTCTATTTAATCCATGGCAACCAAAGTACTGTCACAAATGGCACTTCAAAACTATAATTTGTGTTAAATTAAGGTCTTATCTATTTATTCTCCACAACTTAATCATACTCATTATGAAAGCCAAACACCTAAAGAATGGCAGGATATATCCATAGAGTATTGTTCATACTGTAAAATGGGACACTGATAAAAATACTTACAAAGTAGCAGCTGTTGACAAATCCACAGGAAGGAACATTGCCGTCAGATGATGAGGAAGAGTTTGGGGACAGGATAGGGGTAGGTTCCACACATGAAGAAGACGGGACAGGGGCGGGGTCAGACGAGCTGTCGGAAGTGGTGCTGCCTGAACGACTTGACGCCCCGAAAAACACGTCGGCATGAGACATCGACTAGAGGAAAACAAAGAGACACATTGGTCAATGTGGATAAATTAACAATTAATTTGCTTAAGCTGAGTTAACACGTCCAGTTTTTGTAACCACAGGATTTTTACCTCGTGATCTGGAGTGGGCGAAGGCGAAAGGGAGCCCAGAGAGTGTTTGCGGCTGGCCTGGCTGGGTCCAGTTGGCACCGGATGGCATGGGGCGGGTCTCTCCCACTGTGTGGTGCCTGTTGGAATGTGCCAGTAATAAATACCAGCCATGTCTGTCATCATCTTCCATCCTGGAGGCAAATCAGGGTCTGTCTGAAATGACTGCTCCCCCCAGATATCTGTAAATGCAAATACACAAGGTCAGGTGCGGTCCAAACACCCTCTAACCAAGATATCCAAGACTCCTATGAGTGGGCAGTAGGACCAAAACCTTGTATGACGGCATGAGTAATTTTATAACACAATATGTATCACCATACAACTTTTATGTGAAGATGTATATTTATGAAGGTTTATTTATTATTTTCTTAATATTTGGAATTTGACTAATGTAAACCAAAATATACTATTAATCATAAATTAATATGTCTATAAATCTAATATTATAAAAGATCGAAATCAAAATTATGATTGGCAACTACTTCACATTGTCCCTAATGACACGCCTTAATTTCTTTTTTGTATTACATCATGATGTGTTTGAGATACATCAATCTCTGTATTTTTGCATTTCTCCATGTTTCTTAGTCACTCTTATGTGTAAATGGTGTGAATTAGTCCAACATCTCTATTGGTTAACACATTTCTACTGTAGTATGGTACCGCCATACTGCTTTCCCAACATATGGACACTCTTAATATGGAATGTGTCAAACAATTAATTAAAACTGCTGAAGCCTAAATAATGAGTCACCTTATCTTCGTGTGTTTCTATCGGATATGACATGAGTGCACTGTAATACACTATTATGTTGACATTAATAAGATTTTGTTTCAACTGTTCATTATTTATGGCACAAAAAACTCAATTTCGAAGAAAACTGTAAACACTAAAGTCACAGGCTTTTTTTTTTCCCTGTTGTGATGTATATCTATGGAAGCTTGTTTCCGCCACTGATTTTAAAAAAATAATAATAATTGCGACTTTTTATCTCACAATTGCAAGATATGAAGTCAGAATTGTGAGAAATAAAGTTGCTATTGCGTGTTATAAAGTCAGAATTGCAAGATATAAAGTCAGAATTGCGTGATATAAAGTCAGAATTGTGTGATATAGAGTCGCAATTCTGAGAAAAAAAGACAGAAGTGCGACTTTTTATCTCACAATTCTGACTTTTTTCTCACAATTGCGAGCTTACATCTCTCAATTCTGACTTTATAACACATAATTGCGAGTTTATATCTCGAAATTCTGACATCTTTTCTCAGAATTGTGAGATATAAACTCGCAATTGCGAGTTATCAGGCTAATTCTAAGTCTATTCCAATAGTTTAAATCTCACATTTCTGACTTTATAACACGCAATTGCGACTTTATATCACGCAATTCTGAGTTTATATCTCGCAATTGCGACCATATCATGCAATTCTGACTTTACATATCGAAATTCTGAGAAATAAAGTCAGAATTGTGAGATAAAAAGTCACACTTCTGTCTTTTTTTCTCAGAATTGCGACTATATCACGCAATTCTGACTTTATATCACGCAATTCTGACTATATCTCGCAATTCTGACTTTATAACACGCAATTGCGACTTTATATCTCGCAATAGCGACTTTATTTCTCACAATTCTGAATTCATATCTCGCAATTGTGAGATAAAAAGTCGCAATTATTATTATTATTTTTAATTCAGTGGCGGAAACAAGCTTCCATATATATCGGAGCAAAACAGCTTGAATAAGAAAAATTGTAGGATTGGACTTGATTTTATCTACCACAAACGTTGTTTGTTATTGATGCCATGTGAGTAACAGGCTGTTGGACCAGAGAGGTTATTTTATTTTATTTTGATAAAAAAAAAAAATACAGTATATATAAAATTTTAGTTTGATTAAAGGATATGGGGGGACAAGAATTAAATAAAATAATCATGGGCACAAATTAATCATTTATAATCAATACCGCAATATTGCATTCCAACATTGAAGATACAAAAATAAAGAATCATTTTGTGTAATTCTGGCTTAATTCTACCAAGAATAAAGGTCTTTTTCTGTGCAACTGGAAGACTAACATACTGTAAAACCTTTCTCTCACACACAGGAACTTGCTACTGTTCTGTCGGTCTTCACTTAGCAGCTGGGAATGTTTGTTTCATGTTTCAGATGTTAGTAAGAGCATTATTCACACAATGCAATCTGGGTGAGGAAAACCATACACACAGTAAACCACTTCAGTCTCCTCCTCACACATATGCTGAACAGATTCAAGCCAGGAAACACGTCCTCACCAAAACCAAGCTGTGACATTCAGTGTGTGTTTGAAAAACTCTAAAGAAGTTTTTCAAAGGACCTTTTGTAAATCTACACATAAACTAGGAAATCTACCTCCACAAAATGAATCTAGAAAATGACTAGCAACTAAAGAAACATTAACTGCCACATTGAAATAAACCAGCCCGAGACACAAATGAAATCTATTTCATGTTCGAAGTTGATGTACTGTTGTTTCTAAGCTTTCCTACTTATTCACTAGCCCATAGCATGAAAAAAACATCATGTCAAATAAGTAGGATGTCCGAATACACAGTATTAATGAAACTGTAGACTAAGGCTGATATGACCTGATATTAAGGGTGATATGACCAAAAATATTATCATACAATATGGATTTTTATTATATTTATATATTCATTAACCATTAATGGGGAAGGAAATGCTTTACACATATTCGTTAGACCTTGAAAATTAATGTAAACATGTAAATTTGCTTGTTCACAAATAAACTCCATAGAGTAGCTCCCTTTTAATTAAGGGCTCCATGAAATCCATATTATTTTGGGGGGATTCTGTGTTTTATGATTAAATACAAATTTATATAAACTTAACAAATGTAAACAAGCTTTTATCAAAAGAAAATATAGCAATTAACACAACAAAACATTGTTTTTTTTATTTTTAACTTAACTTTTTTGCGACATGCTCTGACTGGATGTTGTTGCATTTATTTCTGTTTTAGAAGATGAATCCATATCGAGGAAAAATGTCCAGAGCTTATCATCGTTATCAAAGTTAATTTTATCGCGATCACGATATGATATCTTTTATCGCCCAGCCCTAATGTAGACAAAAGCTTTCCACCGTTGGGCCAAACCATTCTCATTGCATAACCGTTCCATTTCGTGCCAATCAGACAGCCGATATAGATTTGGTTTCATTGTACACCGTAGGGATGATAATAGAGCTCTTTGGAATGTAATACAACTGCATCATGAAGGATGATCAGATATTTCTTTTAATTGTATTATTAACTTGCATGAACTTTGCTCAAATAGAGTGCTTGGCCAGCTAAAATGGCAGCCAGACAAAAGACAAGTGACCAATCCTGAGTGGCGACGTCACTACACACCTTCTATCAGCAGGGCCGCAAACAGTTTGCAATTGTTCTGTGCTGAACCAAAAATGGAAATATAACTGGAGCCGTTCGGCCCGGCAGTGGAAAAGCGGTTAAACGATACCCAAACGTGTACTGGATCTGTTCTGAAAAGTTGCTGACAGTGGACACTTTGCTATCCCATTCGATTCGAAAAGGCAAACCAATGTCAAGGAAATGTAAGTGTACATGCTATAGGTACTAAGAAAGTTGTTCTTCATTCCTAGTAATTTGTTGACGTGTTGAAAGTCACACAGGTCAAAGAGGTGAGTCAACATGGTAGACATGGTAGTATCTCCTTGAATAGTCCACGTTAAAATCTCATTGGTCCAAAATCCCACTCCACATAGCTGTATTGAACACCAAAGGTGCGATCAAATTATCACTTTTTTTTGCAGGCGAAATTTAAATCAGAATCCCTGTGATTTCAATCAATTGAGGGCAGAAGATTTCTCCACAAAAAAGAGTTCAAGTTGGTTACCGCAATATATAACCTTCAGAAAGTAGCTTTGTTGGAAAGTGACTTCTGTGTGAGAGATGTTTTACACATTGCATTCTTGAAAATTACCATTTTTAGGCCACAAATACTTTTTTTTCGCTAATGTGACTGTGCCAAATAAAAATACAAAAAGATGTTCTAAAACTTCTTCCCTCATCTTCATTTATAAGGTACGACAAACATGAAGTATAAATTGATATATTACTACTATGATTTTTATTTATATCTAAATTAGATTTTATTTTTATTTTTCCATATTTTATTTGAGTATTTTTTGTGTTTTGTCATTTTTATTATTTTACTTGTCATATTTTATTATTGTTTTGAAATTTGAAAACATGTCTACATTCATTTTTATTTCAGTTTTAGTTTTCAGCTATTTTAGCAGCCTAAATTAAGTTAACCTAAATTAACCATGACATCTAGCTGAAATAAAATGTTTTTTTTAACATTTTATATAGTTAACATTGATTTTCTTCCAAATAACGAAAACGTTTTTATGGATTTAGTTTTAGTTAACTATGAGAAATAGTATCACTGTGTGTTGAAGAAGAAAGCTTGAGTTGAGTCGCCTCACTGTTGTTCTCGGGTATGTTGGCACTGCAGTACAGGAGCTGTAGTGTTCTGAGTATTATTCCAAGGTGCATTATGGGACTTGTAGTCCCTGATATAAGTGGGTCACTACAGCTGCCTGAAAACCTCATTGCAGAGACAAAAAAAACCTTCATCCAGATTCAAATACAAAGAAATACAGACAATAATCAGGTTGGCATTTAATGATTTTGAGGTTTTTTTTCGGCAAAAAATAACAGCAGCTACTTCATTTTAAACACAGGTAAACAGTGTGCTGGCTTATACTATAGTTTCAATCCTAAACCTAGTTTTCTATGCTAGATTTAACATTCGACCCACTTTCGATAATGTCTGTCTCTTTCTGCATTCTCTAAAAGCATGTGGCGGGCAGAGGGGGAGGGGAGGACAGCTGTAAAATTCATGCCCACACGCACACACGGACGGACCCAAGTGCCATGAACATATGCACAAACTTTAGAATTCACCACACAGCTCGTGACACCCTTCACTGCATCCTCCCTCCTTCCTTATCTCTCTTCTCCGCCTGCATTTATGAGCATGCACACGCAACGGAGACGCGTAGCTACATGCGCAGCACTGACTCACAACCAGACACACCGACACACGGTACCTACCCTCGTAATTCACTATAACAATGGCCAACATGTAGTCTTTACCCAGCATCATGACTGAGCAGCCGCAAGAAGAGAGGATGACATGAGAAGAGAGAGGAAAGCAGAGGTAGAGGCGACGAGAAACAGAGGGGGCGAGCGACTGATGGAGAAAGGGAGAGGGAGAGACGGGGTGGGTGAGAATGCGAGAGCAACCGACAGACTCTGTTTATATGCTGTTTATTTCTATATCTAAATCTTGCAGGAAGAGATATATCGGCTTCCTGTCAATCCGGCACACGCAATTGGTCACTAGGCCAATCAAACCCACCTCTTTTGCAGAACGATCTGTCACCCCGGCAACCCCAAGATAATTTTTCCTACAGCGTCACCCAACGTGTGGTCATGTAACCTTGGTATGACAAGACAGAAATGGTGGTAGAGAGATGAGATGAATGTGCAGGAATTGTGAATGTGCATCATAGTCTGCTGCGGAGATCCCAGCTAACATCTGGGTGTAAAACCAGTTCGCAGCTGTCCATTACCCACCATGCTGGCTGAACAGACCTGCCACACACCTGTGAGGTTTTCCTGTCTACTGAGAGAGATATTGACAGACCCTGTGACAGTGGTGAGACTCCTTACCACAGAAACAGCCATTTTGACTCACCCCAGTGATATTACAAAAAAGAAAAAAATCAGCGCAATTTAATATCATTGTAAAAAACATGTACAACATGGGTTGCATGTATAGTTCACTTCACCCCAAAATAAAAATGATTTACACATCCTAATTTTGTTCCAAACCACAGCATGTGAGCGAGGCGGAGCGGTGTGACGCTCTGCTCAATATTCCACTCTATGCCATTGCGCTCCATTCAATCGCTCGTGTCGTGGCCCAAGCAAACGCTCCACTCATGTACCGCTCACGTTTGCACAGATCCCGCTCAAAATTACATTTTTATGTACAAATGTATTTGTGTTTGTAATGAAAAAGAAACAGTTCATTAACAGTATCACTGCAAAGGTATTTCAAACCTCTTTTTACACCTAAGCAAATAATAAAAAATAAAAAAAACTTTGTTTAGTATATCACAAAATGAATTTTTGCAACTCCACACTATCTTTCAATTCCTTATTTTCCATAGTTCTTAACTTTGATTGGTAACAATTTACTTACACTAACATGACACTTTCATAACCATGACATGACATAGGATTTATGCATGTTTATGACAACTGCCATCAAGTGTCTTTCACTCAATAATGACATTTTGAATGCAAGTATGACACTGTATAAGATGACATTGTTATGACATATTGACATAAATCATAACATCATAACCTGTCAGTGTCTTTGTCATGACAACTTGACATAAAACGTCTCGGTTACGTATGTAACCCTCGTTCCCTGAGTAGGGAACGGAGACGTTACGTCAGAAGTGACGGAGATTGGGGGTTTCGCATAGAAAGCCAATCCTCTTCGAGTATTAAAACACGAGCCAATGGCATGCAATGCCTTGGGGCTGCGGAAATTTGCATAGCGTACTCCGCCCTACTCCGTGAGTATAAAAGGAGGAAGTGAACGCAACCGCAGTATGTCTTCGCTGAGGAGCCAAGACTGAACTCGGCATCTACCCAGCGATACAGCAGAAGTGGCAGGGAGACGTAACGTCTCCGTTCCCTACTCAGGGAACGAGGGTTACATACGTAACCGAGACGTTCCCTTTCGTAGTCACTTCGAGTTACGTCAGAAGTGACGGAGATTGGGGGTCTGTGCCATCACGCCAACTTCAGGCTGTCTTCCAGTGCCCTGCGAAAGTCTGAACCCCCGAGCCTTACCTGTTTTCCTTAGGGGATCCGACTTAGACACAGGATTACCAAGGTACACTGGGAAACATATCCCGAAGGGGACATGCTACCCGCTGCCTACCGAAGGGAGGACTTACGAATACACATATGGCCACATAGGAACACATATGGAATCACTGGAGCACCAACCGCAGGTGGCTACTAATTCAGCTCCAGGGGTGGCAGATGGCTTGCCAAGGGAAGACACATGCTCAGAGAGGCTTACAGTGGATAATACACATGAGACGGTTACCAAGGGGGAACCGTACGCATGGAGGCACCTAGCCAGCATCCAGAGCCACAGCAGTGGTGCCCGCATCGTCGGTGCTGGAGGACTCAAGGCTTCAATGGAAGAACTGAGGAAATATCGCACTTATCCAGTCCGGGGAGTGGAGTGGCGAGCAAGCGAAGACACCTGAGCGGATCCAGAACTGGCCGAAACGAGTACGTGAGAGGATACCGGCTCAATTCGCAGATTATAGAATCTGGCGAAGGTGTTGGGTGTCGCCCAGCCTGCAGCTCTGCAGATGTCTGTTAGCGAGGCGCCGTGCGCTAAAGCCCAAGAGGAGGCCACACTCCGAGTGGAATGGGCCGTCACACCAAGGGGGCACGGAAGGCCTTGCTGCTGGTAAGACAAAGCAATGGCATCCACTATCCAGTGGGACAGCCGTTGCTTTGAGAGAGCCCTTCCCTTCTGGCTCCCCCCATGACAGACAAAGAGCTGGTCTGAGGTCCTGAAACACTGCGTTCTGTCGACATAGGTGCGGAGAGCACGTACCGGACAGAGCAGTGCCAAGGCTGGGTCTGCCTCCTCCAGGGGCAGCGCTTGCAGGTTCACCACCAGGTCCCGGAGGGGAGTGGTAGGAACCTTGGGCATATATCCAGGCCGGGGTCTCAGGAATACGTGAGAGTAAGCCGGCCCGAACTCCAGGCACACTTCGTCAACAGAGAGTGCGTGCAGGTCCCTTACTCTCCTGATGGAGACCAATGCAATCAGGAGTGCTGTCACATAGGACAGGGCAAAAACTCTACCGACTGCAAAGGCTCCAGGGGAGGCCTCTGCAGAGCACCCAGGTCTACTGAGAGGTCCCCAGAGGGCAGGAGGGGAGGGAGGCGGATTTAGCCCCCTCACTCCCCTCAGGAACCTGATGACCAGGTCATGCTTCCCATAGACTTACCTTTCACTGCATCATGAGACGCGGCAATGGCCGCGACATAAATCCAAAGGGTGGAGGGCGACAGCCTGCGCTCCAACCCCTCTTGCAGGAAGGAAGCATGACTCCGATCGAACATCTCCGGGGGTCTTCTCAGCGAGAAGAACACCAATTGACGAAGAGGTTTCACTTCAACGCATAAAGGTGTCACGTGGACGACGCTCTTGCGGAAGTGATGGTTGCCGCCACCGCAGGTGGCAGCGAACTCAAACCTGCCTCGTCCCGTCCTGGAGCCACACGTGCAGCCTCCAAGATCGGGACGAGGGTGCCACAGAGTGCCCCGTCTCTGAGAGAGTAGGTCCGGTCTCAGAGGAATAGGCCAAGGAGGTGCTGTCGCGAGGAGCGAGAGTTCGGAGAACCACGTCTTGGTGGGCCAGTAGGGGGCTACCAGCAAGACCTGCTCCTCGTCCTCCTTGATCTTGCACAACACCCGTGCAAGGAGGCTCACTGGGGGAACGCACACTTGCGTGGGCCCCGTGGCCAGCTGTGCGCCAGCGCATCCGAGCCGAGAGAGCCGCGGGTCAGAGAATAAACTGGGCGCAGTGGGACGAGTCCCGAGAGGCGAACAGGTCTAACTGTGCCTCCCCGAACTGGTCCCAATCAGCTGGCCGACTGGGGATGGAGTCGTCATTCGCCGGAGATGGGACGGGCCCGGGACAGCTCGTCGGCTGCCCGGTTCCGGTCTCCAGGAATGTACTGCACGAAGGGACCTCAGGTGCTTCTGACTCCATATCAAGAGGTGGCGGGCGAGCTGCGACAACCGGCGCGAGCGTAGACCCCCCCTGGTGGTTGATGTACGCTACTGCCGTAGTGTTGTCTGAGCGGACCAGCACATGCTGGCCCTAGAGCACGCTCGGAAGCGGTGCCGGGCGAGCCGTACTGCCAACAGCTCGAGGCAATTGATGTGCATGAGGCGCTGGGCTCCTGTCCAGGAACCGGCGGCTGCATGCCCATTGCACATGGCACCCCTACCCGTGGTAGACGCATCCGTGGAGACAACGAGATGCCTGGAAACTCGCTGAATAGGGACCCTGTCCGTAAAAAGCTGAGGTTCGACCACTGGAAGAAGGATCGGCGGCACGTCGGAGTCACTGGAACTCGGAGCGAGCCGCGATGCCATGCCCACCTCGGGACTCGATCGCGAAGCCACAGCTGAAGCGGTCTCATATGAAGCAAACCGAGCGGCGTTGCCGCGGCCGCGGATGCCATATGCCCCAGGAGCCTCTGAAATAGTTTCAGTGGAACCGCACTCTTGCCCTCGAACTGTCGAAGACAAGCCAGCAGTGAGTGCGCGCGCTCGTTCGTGAGCTGTGCGGACATGGCGACCGAGTCTATCTCCATGCCGAGAAAAGAGATCCTCTGCACGGGGCAAAGTTTGCTCTTTTCCCGGTTGACCCGAAGGCCCAGACGGGCTAGGTGCCGTAGCACCAGGTCTCTGTGTTCGCAAACCTGAGCTCGAGAGTGAGCTAGTAACAGCCAGTCGTCGAGATAGTTCAGGATGCGAACCCCGTGTTCGCGAAGGGGAACAAGGGCTGCCTCGGCGATCTTCGTGAAGACGCGAGGGGACAGAGCTAACCCGAATGGGAGAACGGCGTACTGGTATGCCTGGCCCTCGAAGGCAAACCGAAGAAACGGTCTGTGTCGAGGGAGAATGGAGACATGGAAGTACGCGTCCTTCAGGTCGATCGCTGCAAACCAATCCTGATACCGAACACATTCGAAAATGCGTTTGGCCGTGAGCATTTTGAACGGTAGTCGATGGAGAGAACGGTTCAAAATGCGCAGGTCCAGGATCGGTCGTAACCCACCGGTCTTTCTTGGGGACAATGAAGTAGGGGCTGTAAAGCCCGGACCTCACCTCGGCTGGAGGGACCATCTCGATTGCACCCTTCGCCAGCAGGGTCGCAATCTCCGCTCTCAAGACTGGGGCATTGCCACCAACCATCGTGGAGCGAACTCCCCTGAAGCGGGGAAGAGACCGTGCGAACTGAATCGCGTAGCCGAATCCGATCGTTCTGATGACCCACCGGGAACCCCGGGAAGCGCTAGCCAGGCTTCCAGGAAGTGAGCCAACGGGGTCATGCGAACCACAGACGTCCCCCCGGAGGGGCAGCGAGGCGGGTCGACCGGCATGCGTGCAGGAGTTACCCCGTCCGGATGCACCGTCGAAACCCGCTCCCCGACAGAAGAGACCAGGGAAGGCAGAGCGTTCCACGGGGGTCTGTTCTGCCGGGGGTCTGGCGACAGAGGGGGAAGGGATTGGCGTAGCCCGGGGACGACACACGCACCCTTCCGCGCCCTCCGAGACAGAGAGGAATGAACGGGGCGACGCACTGGACGTCGTGCGCGCTCATTCCAGTCTGTGTGCTCAATGACAGTGTCAGCTTTTCCTCAACCAGCTCAGGGAGCTAGCTAGAACAAAAGATTCTCCACCGGCCCTCCACCGGGGAAGGAGGGGCCCTGCCACCGCCTCCTGAGAAAAACCATGACACTATCACTGAGCGGCCCGCCTCAGGAACATCGCTTCGCCTGGCGTCTAGCGGGGCACGCGGCCTGAGGGGGGGCTCTTTTCTTGGGACGCTTACCTGTGGCCTCCTCCGCGACGCGAACCGGCTGAAGGCTGCTGCTGGGGCCGCGTGGGAGGGAAGGGAGCCGCAGGGGGGCGTCCTCGGCGGCGAGCTGGCGGAGGCGTCCGAGCCGACGGCAGGTTGGAGGCAGCAGCTGGCCGTCGGGGCAGAGAAACCGCCTTCGTCTGCTCCTAGGCGGTCGAGAAGTGCTGGGCAAAGTCCTGGACCGCACCGCCGAACATTATGATGCTCCTGGACCACAGCGGTGGGCATCACCTGACCAAGGGAGCGAGCGACCGCCTCCGTGACCCGTTTAAGGACAAGGTAGGCGACAGGCTCGCAGCTCGCTTGGTCCGTCACCTCCTCGTGCACATTCCTGAGCAGCTAGCTTTGTAGGTGCTCATCATATGCAGGGCGGAGGCTGCCTGTCCCGCCGCTCTACAGAATCGCGCCGCCATAGACGACGAGAACCCATAGGCTTTGGAGGGGCATCTGAGAGCAACCGCCGGTTGACCGGGGGAGCCCCAGCGTACCCACAGACAGCCGCATCGCCGAGGGGAGGAAGGGCGGGGAACTAAGCACGCTTTTTTATTTTTATTTTTTTTTTTTGCGTGTCAGTTCCGCATGCAACTCGGGGAAAAAAGGAAATTGGGGTTGGCCGTGGCCGTAAGGCGGCAGCGTTACCCAAAAACCAATTATTCAGCCGCGAGAGATCGGGATGGGGCGGAGTTCCACCCCCACCCGATGCTCACGGACGCCCGAGATAGCACGGCCATCATCGCGGGATCAGACACGGCGGCGCTGACGCTCCCGAGGGAGGCAACGCGGCCGCATCCTCACTTCCCGAGGAGTCAAGCCCGCCTAGTGATGCTGTGATCGACATCGCATCATCATCTGGAGCGCTGCCCGAAGCAGCCGGTGCCACCGAAGAAGCAACCGACTGAATCGAACTAACGCTCGCTGGCTCTCGCACTGAGGCGGGAGGTGTGGCCCGAGGAATCGTCGGGGCTTTATCCCACACCATCACCGTAAAATCACCAGGTCCCCGGGTCGACGGGCCCCCTATGGAGGAAACCGATCGAGCGGGGGGGACCGGGACTCTCACTCAAGTGAGATCATTGAGTCTCGACCTCAGTGTAGAGATGGTCATGTTCCCACAGAAGGAAAATGAGTCATCCACGAACGCTGCTGCTGCATGCTGAAATGCCCAGGCATACAAAGCAGCGATCGTGACCATCAGATGACGACAGAAATCAATCACACCCAGAAGAGCACGGGCGAACCGTCTTTAAAAAGACGTACGCGTGCAGCTCTTTCAATGAGAGGAGGAAATTCACTCTTTCAGCGCTGAAGCGACCAGGGAGAAGCGCAAAGTCTGGCAGACCACTGCTCAGATCGCAGGCGATGCAGAATCTCGCTGGGTACCGCCGTCACACCAACACTGAAGAGGACGCTCGTCTCGAAGAGTCTTGAACAGTGCTTTCAGGAGTGAAGAGGTTCTCTTGGCTCCGAAGCGAAAACATACTGCGGTTGCGTTCACTTCCTCCTTTTATACTCACGGAGTAGGGCGGAGTACGCTATGCAAATTTCCGCAGCCCCAAGGCATTGCATGCCATTGGCTCGTGTTTTAATACTCGAAGAGGATTGGCTTTCTATGCGAAACCCCCAATCTCCGTCACTTCTGACGTAACTCGAAGTGACTACGAAAGGGAACTAAGTTAAACTATCATGTGGTTGGCTTTGACATTGGCTGTCATGAGGCCATTATAACTCTGTCATGACTATTTTTCGAGACCTCAACTACAGTGGTACAAATTGAGTTTGTCATTAAAAAGTTATAACGGCTTCATGTCAGCCAATGTCAAAACCAACCACCTGACAGTTTAATGTAATGTTAACCAATAAAGCAAGGTGGTTTCTTAAATTTGATAATTAATCTGCTATGTCATGTTTATGACAGGTTGTGTTGTCTTAGTAATGTCAAGTTGTCATGACAAAGACACTGACAGGTTATGATGTATTGGTTTATGTCAAGTTGTCATAACAAAGACATCTTAATGTCATATTTGCATTCAAAATGTCATTATTGAGCAAAAGACACTTAATGACAGTTGTCACAAACTTGCATAAAACTTCCTTCATATTTAGAACATATTTCATGTCATGGTTATGAAGGTGTCATGTTAGTCTTATGCACACCCCTTCAAGTAAAGTGTTACCCTTTGATGTTTACTATGCATTTATGTAAAAGGTTCGCAACTTCATTAAAACAATATTTGAACTCCATAACCTTAGCGGAATGAGCGAGTGGAGCAGAATCTTCAGAAAGTCATTCTCCACTCTAGTTGAAATATCACCGCTCCTTTTACATGCTGTTCCAAACCTGTGATTTTTCTTCTGTGTAATACAATAGTGTCTAATTAAAGCGATGTCACACGTTTTTTAGGCCCAAACATTTTTTGTCACATACAGCAAACATCTCCTCACTATCCGCTAGCTGCCTGTCCCCTAAACACACTGTAAAAAAATTAGGTCTATGCAGACAATCTAGGCTCCACAAATGGCAACAAAAACAAACTGCGGCAACCCACTCCACGAAACATAACAAACTGTTCCAGCCAATAACTGACAAGAAGGCTCTGGGGGTGGGGTTTGGGGGGTCAGTGCACAGATGAGAAGGAGGGAGGGTCTATCTAGGCTCCGTTTTGTTTAAAAATACTTTAAACGTCAACAAGAAATCACGTCACCCGACATCGCATAGAGCGCCTTTAAAATGAATGTGGGCAAAAACAGCTTTAAATTCCTCAAAATATCTCCTAAGAACCTTTAGATACTTTACATACTAAAATAGCTGGTTACTCGCTCATGTATGCTCGGACAGACAGATTCTTTAGCTTAATTATTATTTTTATACAGTCAAGCTAAAGTCTTCATCAGTCTGTCCATGCATACCTGTACATTATTTGACCTGCTTTTTTATAATCATTACTATACTGTAGATACTACAGCTATTAGTTTTCTTTTTTCTTTTATCCTTTTAACTTTAATTCAAGTTTTACGCATTTTGTTGAGATTTTGCAATTTTCAATTGATTTTTGCGTTATTTAAAAAATATAGTTTTTAGTTTTTTATATAAAAACTATATAGTTTTTATTCAATTTTATTTCATTTTTAGTTATTTTAGTAGTCTAAATGAACCTTGCCAACTAGCTAAAATAAATAAAGTTTACATTTTTTATTTTATTCTATTTTCAGTCACCTCAACCACACCTGTAGAGGTTGATTAAAGGAATAGTTCACACAAATAATAAAAATTCTGTCAGTAATTACTCCCCCTCATGTTGTTCCAACCCAGTAAGACCTTCGTTCATCTTCGAAACACAAATTAAGATATTTTTGATTAAATCTGAGAGCTGGATCACTCCTCCATAGGCTTCTTGATGGATCTAAACTAACCAGCCCAAAAGTTATGAAAGACAGTGTTAAAACAGTCCGAGTGACTACAGTGCCTCAATCTTAACTTTATCAAGCGATGAGAATACTTTTTGTGCACAAAAAACAAACAAAAATAACGACTTTATTTCAACTATTCATTTCCTTCTCTGTGGGCCGTGAGATTTCATGTAGTGTAACTGCGCAAAGCTTCTGTGCTGCACGTCACACGCAGGCTCACTATTGGGCGATGCTTGTCATGTGTGTGATGCAAGTGACGTACAACCTAGAAGCTTTGAGTTGTTTCACTAAGTGAAATGTCAAGGCCCACAGAGAAGGAAATGAATAGTTGAATAAAGTCGCTATTTTTGTTTGTTTTTTGCGCACAAAAAGTATTCTCGTTGCTTGATAAACTTAAAATTGAGCCACTGTAGTCACTCAGACTATTTTAACAATGTCATTCATAACTTTTGGGCTGGCCAGTTTATATCCATTAAGAAGCCTATGGAGGAATGATCCAGCTCTCAGATTTAATCAAAAATATCTTAATTTGTGTTCCGAAGATGAACCCAACTCTTACGGGGTTGGCAGCATAAAGAGCATTGTATGGAAACGAGCAGCATAAAGATTCTGTTTAACTTCTTATTGTGGTTCACATCTAACAGGTTTGGAATGACATGAGAGAGAGACGGTGAAAAAATGACATAAAAACACACACAAAATAGTAAACTTGCTTTTGACAAGCTTTCATTCACAGGCTCAAACCAGACACACTCTGTGCTGCGTTTACCTAGATCAAACTCCAGTGAAGTGAAAAGTACAAACACACAAAAACCTCTCTGCCAACGCACTTCAGTCAAATTGAAAACCACACATACCACATGAGTGGACCATATCCACTACACTAGGCCAAAACACACACACCAAACCACACTGAGGAGACCAGCAAGCTACACACATAACGCTTTGAATGTGTACTACTGACCGCTCTCTTCTGGCGAGCCCAGTGATGCGCTGTCCTGCGACAACGTGGTCCAGCTGGACTCCTCGTCACTGTGTGGAAGGTTCTGGATGCGGTTTAGTGCCCGGTCAGTCTTGGCTCCCGTCCGTGGTCGGTCTTTTTTTGTCTCCGGTGACGAAGAGGAAGATGAAGAGCCGACAGATAGGAGGGGCGTGTCCTCAGGACTGTGCGGTTTCTGTGGAGACGAGGGGCAGGGATTCTTCTCTTTCTCCAGCAAAGGCTTAGTGACATTCTCATCATGCACATCAGGCAGTTCATATGACAGGTCATGCAGACATGACTCCAGGAAACTCTTGGTCTTAAGGAGCTCAGGGGACTTCCTGTCTGAAACAATCTCAGTTTTCTCAGACAGAATGAGCAGGTCGTCACAATACTCCACATGATCCTCCTCATTAGATTCATCATCAACCAACTCATTTACATCCCCGTCAACAAGCTCGTTGTTGGTGTCAAAGTCACTGTGAACGTCGTCAACAATAGACTCACTGTCGAGGCTTAGTTCCTCAACGTTCGTCAACTCATCGTTGATGTTGAGCTCTGATTCGCCAGTTGTGTTTCCATCTTCGTCTTCTTCTGTCGTGTTCTTGTTGTGATCCTCTCGCTCCGCAGCTTTACGTAACTGATTTGCACCATTTTTGGCCAGTTTAGGGTTGGCAGTAGTTGCTGAAGATGACGACGGTGGCGTCACGCCTTCGCCGAGTCCCATCGCACTCTGAATGCTTGTGAGTGCGTACTTCTTCCGGCACTTCGGAGGTGTGGCCTGGCCCTGTTTGATGACATCACCACTTAGCAGTTGATTGTGTGAGGAACGCAGGCTGAGGGAAGTGGGAGGAGTTGCAGAGGGCCCGTTGCGATTCGCTACGTCCACAGAGGGGGAGGGGTTACGTGGTGAGGGGACGCAGACTGACATCATGGCTAAAGTGAGAAAGAGTGAAAAAGCAGTCAAAATCACACTTAAACATTCAACAGAAGGGCTGTAACGATTTTGGCTAAAATCATAATCAGTCTAAAATCAATACAAGTCACCTCGATTACGATTATTGAACGATTATTTAAATTTTTTTTCTTTCTCATATTTCACTGGCAAGGCTTATTCTGTAAATATGTATGTATTTTTTTTCTAATGAAAGACTGCATAATCTTTGAGATTCTAAAATAAGGAAACACACAGATAGCATTTAATGCTTATTAAATATTTAAAAATATATAAAAAATGGAGAAAATATTTATTTTTCTAAATAAAATAAATTATTGTAAATATTGCCATCTAAAAAGTAAAATATAACTTGTATAAAACAAAAAAAAAAACGAATCCTTTTCATATTGTATAGCATCTGTAAATGCTTGTGTTATCGAAAGCTGCTTTGTGGAGTGGAGGCACTTGTTGCTGGGCGTTTCTTTGGTACTAGCAGCTCCTGTTGCTGAGTTAACTCAGTATTCTAGGAATCAGAGAGTGAGTTCACACACAACCCGCAAAGTCTCAGCAGCGTCTATAGTTTGCTTATGAGTTGCGATTTCTTTTTCGAAAAACCGCGCTTGTGCATTTGCTTTTCTCTGATTCGATAATAAACTAGCGCATTACGTATCGTTTCACGCTGGCGAACGATCCTGGCTTAAACGGCATCATTAGGCTGCAATGCGATATTGATTACGGCTTTTGTTCACACAGCGCGCGCTCCGTGACTGAACTGAACACAGCAATAGTTACTCTGTCCCCAACCTGGCGGCACCAATCCCGGGCCATGTTTGCGTTCACACAGGTGTTTGTTCTGGCAATTTCCCGGGATCAACGCGCTGTGTGAAAGGGGCTCATGTTGTTTCAATGTCGCAGACTTGACGGGGTGGAGTGACGTGACTACTATGTTTTAAGGGGAAAGTACACACAGTGGGCGGATATATTAATAGTATTCAAAAAAACGAAATAACCGACATGGTAAAATCACGTCGATTATAGGCTCTGAATTTCGGTTTCAATTATTTTTTGGTTAATCGTCCAGCCCTATTCAACAGTGCATTCAACAATAGACAGGCAAATGCAAAAGGTAAAATAAAATGTACAATATTTTTTGATTTTTTCAATCTAAGCTGAATTCTCAATATTTTTTAGGTCAAGCGTGCCTCTATTAATTGAACTAAAGTTGAAAAGCTTATTTGTCTTTACTCAAGAAGCACTGCACACTGTGCTGCTTCTGTGATACCAAACTGAATTACCACATTTAAAATCAACTTAATCTGGCGGGAATTGAATGTGATTTTAGCTCATTTACAACTCAGTGGTTCATAATATGATGAGATTGGGTGGAAAATTAAATCAGTTTCATGCCAAAAGAAAAGATGATTTTTACTAATGCTCAAAGAGCAGATTTAGAGGCAGTACATTCACTAGGAAAGAGGATGTAACCAATCACAATAATCTGACATTTTATAAAACAGATGAACACAAACAGGGCTCCAGACTGAGTAAAAAAATTGAGATTTAATTTAAATTTAAAATCTAGTCACCATTGGCAACAGAAGGGAACAGTGTGCCTCCAAATTAATTTAATCTTGTGATGAGTCAGGAATCATACTTATTTAGTGAATCATTTAGAGCTGTTACAGAATTAACAATAGAGTTCCTCACTGAACTGTAAGTCATTTTTGGTTGAGTCCATCAGTCCAATATTAAATGAACTGAGAAGACCTGGGAAAGTGTACTTTAAGTTTGTCAGTCCATTTACTGACATGGACATGGTAATATACAAACAATTAAAGATACAGATTCACAATAGTAATAAAATAATAAACTGATTATTTTGGTAGTTGTCTAGCATAGTGAAACAAAAAAAAGTTTAAATTGACGTTGTTTGGGAATAACACTGTTAGACAATGTTGGATCAATGCAACATTGGATTTTTTTTAAGCAGTCAAATTTATTCAACCATTTATACAACGGGTATGTAAAACGGCAATTAACAAAAGCAATTAGTCTCCTCAAAGATTAATTTTAATAGCCATTGGCTCACTAGTTGATGCACAAATCATGTCCAGACACAGGCCTGACTGACCTTGTACAGGTTTTCTTGTTGAGCCAGAGAAGGTGCCAATGTAAATCTGCAACAACAACAACAAATATAATAATACAATTATCTTTTATCATCCACAGACTGTTCATAAACACACAAGCATGCAGATGCAAATGTAGTACAGTATGGTTTTAATATATGCTGTAACTTTTATGCATTTATTCACAATTACAAATGTGCAGCTTTAATGTTAGTTTTTGAAAAGCATAATATCAGTATAAAATCAAAGGTTAACACAAACATTCAATGAGCAGGCAATCATACTCACCAGGGAGCTGAGGATTGTGGGTATTTCCACAGAGCCTCCTGGGCCATGGTGTAGAATCAGCGCATCATCAAGGTTTTGGCCAATCAGCACCAGCTGAGTATATCACCATAGAAGCACTGAAGAAATATGTTCTGAACACAACAATAAAAAATATGTTTAGAAAATAGATAGCATATGTACATTTTTACTTAATGCATTTTCACTACACCCATCCCTCATCTAAGGTTAGTGATGTGTGAGTGTGTGTATCTTCCGGGAGATCTTCTACTGTGCGTGTAAACAGCATGGGGTGGAAATATGCATCTGGAGCACAATGATGAAAATAACTGTCAGGGTGGAGACACAAACAGAAACACACACTCAATCTCAAGGGGAATCACCTAACCGGGTGGTGAATATGAATAAAATCATTTTTCACTGCATAGATCACTGCATCGTCC
Organism: Pimephales promelas; assembly: GCF_988280905.1. Classification (NCBI taxonomy): domain Eukaryota; kingdom Metazoa; phylum Chordata; class Actinopteri; order Cypriniformes; family Leuciscidae; genus Pimephales; species Pimephales promelas. The sequence goes on from NC_142774.1 coordinate 29,878,038, forward strand.
AAACATTATAACCAAAAATAACTAGACTTGGGCAATTCATCAAGTATTTGTGATGATTTCAGTAAAAGTACAACAATTTTAATCTAGGCATGGGCAGAGGTGGGCTGAAAACACCCAATCAGAATTTAGGGACAGATAGTCTGCCATACATTGTTTCTGTTAAATAAATAAAATAAAACACTGTTAATCTGTTTCTTTTTTTTTTTTGGGATTTGAGCATTAATTAAAAACAATCTGAGGCAAGCTGTATGTTGAGAAGTTTGATGAAGGACTGTAGAATTCACCAACCAATCAAAAAATAACCCCAGGAAATACTCACCAATGATGTTGACTTATGACTTTGCACATGGTTTGTCTTAAAGCATATTAAAACACCACACAAATATATAAACAACATTAAAAACTTGGTTTTCCCCACGGGGGGGGGGGGGGGGGGGGGTTAGGTTTCCTAAAGAGTGTTTTGGTATGCTAGCTTCACAATCCTTCCCTGTCTCATGACTAGTGAGTATAGATGCTGTGACATTAGCAAAGTTCCGATGAAATTTCAAAGACAGAAAGCAGCTTTCTGTTGGTCTGTTGCAAAGTCTGTGTCTGAAAGTCTTTCGCCCTCATGTGACATTTTCCATTGAGTGGATTCCTATTGAAAAGGTTATTGTCCACAAAAATTCACAAAACAAATCTAAATGGGACTGCACCTTATAAGTGATAAAATAGATATTTTAATAGCTTGAAAATGCGCATTTTAGTGATTCCACTCATTCACTGATTCATTCAACAGTTAGTTTGAGGCATTACTCAAATGTCTCTGCATGTCATTTGGATTCAAATGTTTTACCAAAAGCAGGTGTAAAAATGTCTCGGTTACTACTGTAGGAGTATGTTACATTGAACGCGAGCAACTGAAAGGGAACTTTTTGCTATTTATTACTACACGCTTTAATGCTGTATATAAATGATTCAATAAAATTCTTCTTTGTGTTGTTTAATGAAAAACAGTGAAAAATCAGCCTAGAATATATATATATATTTTAAAAATGATTTCACTTTGTTGATATGGTTTCTCTAACTTAAAAAATTACATTTTAAGTCGTTTCAGAACAAATACACAAATACGGCTAATGCTATTGCATATCATCAAATATTAGGATTTTTTTATATTGCCCAAGTCTAAAAATTGCAAGTGTTTGTTAATAAAGATGGGGAGAGGAAAAACAGATACAGACAGATACAGAGTGTAAGAAAGACAGATAAGCACTGAGATTTTGATTTGGTTTGCCATTTTGTATCCATGCAAAACCAAGAACCAAAATACAGAAGTAGAACAGTTCAGTGTGTGTGAGAGTGTGGTGAGCTTTAATTAGAGATTTCAAAGTGGTGGCTAACCTCCATGAGATCCCGCTTTCATAATCAGGCATCTCTCTCTCATTCAGGAGGCTGCCGCACTCATGACCTTAAATAAAGGGTGAATGTGTTTGTGTGTGTGTGTTTGAGTACATGAATTGAACCTGACCACAGTAATTGACCCTTCAGCTAAACCTTGTTTACTGTTGTACGCTGCAAGCAAGCTTTACAGAACTACCCATAAGAATTAAGTGAAGATTTTAGTGAATACTAGTGTGGCTTTTAGTAAAAATATGATAGCCACCTCTAACATGTTTACATCAGATTTCAAAAATGAAAACTATCATGCCATCATTTACTCATCCCAAGCCATAAGACTTTTGAACTCTCATCAATTTTGTCCTTCAATTGAAAGTATATACACATATCAAAAATTACAAAAAAGACATCATAAAAAGTAATTATGTGAATTAAGCATTTTATTTGAATTCGACATGCTGAAAAGACATTACTCAGGCTATTAGTCATATAAAAACATTGATCAATGCACATGCATAGAGCTTGTGCGATATCTTTTGGTACTTGCATGAACTTTCAATGGATGGAATATTCAAAAGTCTATTTCTCACACAAAGCAACTGAATAGCTTCAGGAGACTTGGAACACACCAAATGTTGACTATATTCCTGTCTGAAAATGTCTGTTGACTATATTCCTGTCCTATGTATGGCCTATTTTTTACAGGCCTACTTTTATAGTGCTTTTATGTCTGGAATTAATAAATCAACACCATTTTCCTTCAATATAAAAGATTAGCTCTGGTATTTTGCTTAACATTTTGTGCTGACAAAGAAAATAATGACATATGGGTGATGGTGATGACAGTTTTAATTGCACGTCAGCTATTCTTTTCAAAACGATAATGCAATTCACAATCTATAAAATAAAACCTTTCAAAGGAAAATTGTTCCCGCTATTGTTCCCTCGCTCGAATGTGTGTTACGGAATACTATAGCAGCAAATGACAATTCAGAGAGGACAGACTCCGTCTTCACACAACTGCAGCCAGATTGCACACACACACACACACACACAAAACAACAGAATGAAATAGACTTTATAGGTCAGTTCTTTTCCACCCCTAACTTCACTCAAAGAAATTAATCCTGCAGCAACCTAGAACAGACAGAGATTGGCGTCTGGACACAACAGCTATAATCATAACACACACACACACACACACACACAAATTCCATTTTTACAAGGAGTTAAAAAAAGGAATGTGAGGGAAATATTCTGAGGGAAGAATTCTAGGCATGTCATTTTCAGAAGTCTTTAATTACCCATCTGAGAAAAACAGCACACCCCTTTCTCTTACACACACACATACACACACACACCTGTATCTCTGCAGGAAGAGGTGCTTCTCACATTCAGCAGAGGATCTTACCTGCAAAACAGAGAAAAAGACAATTAGTTTGAGAATTCACATGAAGTCAATAGAAATAATATTAGACAGAAATGCCAAAATGCACAACAAAAACTCTGACTAACAGTTATAGCAGCTGAAAATAAAATGTTAAGTAAACCACACAGAACAGAAGTAAATATGACCTGCTAAATAATCCAACTGTGCAAATCAAAAACAGAGAGCACAGCTCTGTGAAGCACATCCCGCTGAGGGCGAAAGAAAGCGAGAGACAGACTGGTGGTGAGATTAAAGGCTTTTATTTAGCTGCAGAAACAGGGAGGAACATGTAGAGTCGGAGTAAACTGCAGCTCATAACTGTATCCAAAGGTGCCGTAAAAGAGCATCCAATCAGTGTCATGGAAAAAACATATGAATGCTGGGAAAGAGGCAATTCGAGATCACATTTCAGAGAGGAGAAATTTTAAACACACACATACAGGCTTCATATCAAAGACTTGCTTTCCACCACATTGCACTTTGAAAACAGCTGCCAAATGACAGAGAAGAAAAGAGGGAGGAAAAGAGAGCGAGATAGTGAGAACGAGTGCAAAAGGCAACAGAGAGGAAAAGAAGAAAGAGAAAACCCACAGCACTATGTGTTTCCATCAACATCTGTATAAACAATCTGTGAGCATACTAGAAGCTTTGAGACGCACTTATTAGTTGGTCACAGTTTTGCACTTCCTTCAACAGACATACACGTTTTACCTCTCTTTTTTACCCCCATGTACTCTCAAGCTTCCCAATAGGGTTACAGCTTATTACCATATAAGTACCTAACTCTAAATCTAGATATCTAAATCTTAGTATGATCTGAGTTCTGAATATGGAGAGGGTTTTTTAAAAATGCAGATCTCTTTAATAAGCTAATTGTCTCTCTTAGACAGCAACTAAATAATAATATTAATTTCTGCAATCAAAAGTTAACATTTCTCATTAAAGTCTACCAGAATAGCTATGCTATTCACATACATTTTATAACTAGGTATGCTAATACTTTACTATAAGATATAATTCATTAACATAGATTATGAAATAAAGTTCCAAATGTAGGTTTGGGAGGAGCCTAAACATTCAGTCATCATTAGGAGCTGTAAGCACGGGTTCAGCCATGTTGTTTCTAGCAAAACGTTAGGCTAGTGGTGCGTCTATGCAAAGCCACAAAAAAAAAAAATCGATATTGCGTTTCTGAAAATTGATACAGTATTGCAAAATAAAATATTGCGATACTCAAGTGTATCGATTTTTTCTTACACCCCTAATAAGCAGCAGATTGTAACGGTCACCAGCTCGAGTGCCCTTGAGAGCCACTAGAGGGCAATCCACATCAGACTATTGTCATTCCCTCATAAACTACAGTTCCCATAACTGACTGCATGGTCTCATTATCAATGATTGCATCCACCTGTGTCTCAGCCTATTTAAACCATGTACACATTCAGGCCTTGTTTACACGAGAACGCTCGCGGGTGAAAACGTAAAAATATTTTATCGGATGTGCCTTTCGTTTACACGGCGACTGCATTTTTGGGGCTTAAAAAAGCAAAAAAGTGAAACCACACTCCAGAGTGGAAATCTTAAAAATGCTCCACCGTCTTGTTCCCATGTAAACGGTAAAAACACGAAAGTCTGCTTGACAGTGAAGGTTGTACGCAGGCGCGTGGACTTAGCCGCTGCCACCTAGCCGCCTGGAGTGCATACTACATTGAATTTCACCATAGACAGTATAAGAAGTGGACAGAGCCATGTCATTGGAACTCCACTAAGACAAGTGAAGCCCGTTTTTGGTGATTTTTTAGCACTTCCGTTCCTGACGCGCAGACTCAAACAGAGCTTGACAACGTAAATATGACGCGGGCAACCCGTCTGACTTCAAGTGGCTGTGGAGCATTTTATACATTGTCGTGTTTCTTTAGAAATGAATAAAGGACAAATGCGGTCTTCAAAGGCCTCAGATGTAAAGTTATTCGCTGTCAAAGTGACGCCAAAATGAATGGGAGTCAATGGAAATGCTAATGCAAGTGAAGTTCTGCTACAAGATGGCAGCTTCCGGTTGATGGATTACCCCCTTGAATTTCACACTCTTTTGCGTCACCATATACACACGGATTTCCCACCCAAAACGCTCATCTAAACGCAGAATAAAAAGTGATAATCCAACGCCACTTTTGAGTTTTCTCTTCAGAATCGTTTCCGTGTAAACACAGCCTCATTCCCTGCGAAGTCTTGTTTAGTGTCACACTGCAATTCCAAACATTCTCCCTGGTTTAATTCTCTTGGTTTTTGGATTTCTTGCCTGTTCCGTAGATTACTCTTTTGCCCTTGTACCCTGCCTTGTTGTGTTTGTTTGTTTGTTTGTATGGACTGCCTGCCTGTGATTGACCCTGCCTGTACTTTGGATTACATCTTTGGATTACCTTGTTCAATAAATACTGCATTTGGGTCCACACAACCTTTGTGTCTTGGGGCAGTTTGACACAGACACTGCGTCATCCAAAAATACTCCTACTCCTCGCCTAATTCTTTCTTTCGTCCTATGGGGAGTTTAAACTTGGAGTTTGAGCCGAGCCTCAGGTTCGAGCCTCAGGAACTAGTGAAATACATTACATTAGCTGCTTTTAAATGATTCATTGTATTGTATTATTCTGTACATTTTATCAGTTCATGCATTCCCTGGGAATCCAACCCACTGATGCCACAATCGCTTCTTTACGTTTATTTATTAATCTTTGTTCATGTAGTCAATAGAAACACAATTGTTCATTGTTTTTTCATGTCAGTTCAAAGTGCATTAATAAAATACAAACAACTACAAACTTCAATATCAATAAATTCAGAAGTATTGTTTATTGTTAGTTCATTAGTTAGCTCATTAGTTCAAACGGAAACTTACAGTAAAGTGTTCTCCGTAACTCTTTATTAACGATTGTCTCATTTGGGTCTGTTTTTACTTCTATTTTAGGAGAGACATCTGATACAAAGTTGATGAATGAAATCATCACTGAAGTCTCATGAGACCCCAACATGCCTGGTTGAGATGCCATAGTACATTGCGCTTTTCGGAAAGAGGGGCTTTATAGAGACCGAAACTAAAGAGGGCTGTGTTTCCCAAAAGCATAGTAAGCCTAAGTTGATCGTAGAGACTATTGGTGGCAAATGTTCTACGATCAACTTAAGCTGACAATGCTTTTGGGGAATGCAGCCCAGAGCGTTACTGACCGACTGGGAAGAGAGGTGCTGCAACAATCTATGATCTGTGAAAAATAATGTATATTTTGAATTGGAACATTCAAGCATGATAACCACTTTTAGCACTAGCAGACCCCAAAAATAAAATCAAGACTTTGTAAAAGGGCATAATCTTGAAGATAATTATAATGACTACAAGAAATGTTGTTGTAAGTTTCAGAAATTTGTCCCCAATAGTATAGCTACAGTAGGTCAAAAATGCACATACAGCGCTTCAGCTAATAGCCCACATCTTCTGTGCCGCCGCTGATCAGAGAAGAAAATGCTGACATACGTCAAACACAGCTGAGATGAAGGCCGCTCTGATACTGCTCATATGAAGAGTGACAAGTAAGAATAGATTATATCATTCCCAAATAACCACCACAAGATTAAACATGATGAAACACCATAAATCAATGCTGTCACGCCACACAAACACACAGCTAAAGGATATGTGAGAATATGATGATGAATATATCTGACTGACTTTGTTGTGACAAATGTGGAGGAATACTGTTTACATAAAACATACCAGCAATTTTGTTTTAAGGAAAAGTTGACCTAAAATAATAATTATACTGATAATAATAATAATAATTCATCATTTACTCACAATAAGGCCACAACTTAATGTTGTTTTTAGTTGTTTTTTTTTTTACATTAAGAACATTTTTCCTTGTTCATACAAATGTTCTGGAACATGTACGACAATAATTTAAACCATAAGACAATCATTTAAATAATAATGACATCATTTTCATCATTGGGTGAACTATCCCTTTAAGTGTAAGAGAACTGTCTCAGATCTAGGGCAAGAAAGCATTGCAGAAGAAAATAGGCACGTAGCCTGGCTCAGGAACACACACGGAGGAGCATTCTTGTCCCTCTCGTTGAGTGAGAGCCAGAGCCACAGCACAAGAGCTGAAAAGAGCCCCAAACTCATTTCCTGTTTCAGCAGCAGACAGGAATTGGGGGAGGGAGATAGGGGGCGTCACTAAAAAATAGTCCATCCTCTTCAAACATGATTGCCAATGCCAAACATCTGGAGTGGGCTTTCTCTCTCTCTCTCTCTCTCTCTCTCTCTCTCTCTCTCTCCCTCTCTCTCTCTCTCACACACACACAAAGAGCATGAAGACATGCAACTAATACAGCCCCGCACCACTTTGTATAATGTTTCAGTGATGTCATTATGGTGGTGGTGGTGACATTCCACAGCTCTGGTTCAGTGATGGCACATTCAATAGACCCTGAATATCCCAAAGTGTCACTTCTACCACAGTATCTCATAGGTTACTGACTGGCTCAAGCTAAAGCAGGGCTCAACATTTGTTTCAGCTGGTTTGGACTACATTTTCATTAGCCACCATAAGAAAATTATAATTATTTTAGTAACATAATATACATGCACTAAAATGATATATATAATATTTTATTTGAGTGATATTTAAAGCAGTGGAACAACAACACTTAAAGGGTTAGTTCACCCAAAAATGAAAATTCTGTCAGTATTTACACACCCTCATGTTGTTCCAGTCCTTCGTTCATCTTTGGAACACAAATGAAGATATTTTTGATGAAATCTGAGAGCTGGATCACTCCTGCATACTAGTCCATAGGCTTCTTGAGGAATTGAAACTTGCCGGCCTCGAAAAGTTATTAAAGACATTGTTAAAATAGTCCAAGTGACTACAGTGGCTCTATCTTAACTTTATCAAGCCATGAGAATACTTTTTGAGTGCAAAAACAAACAAAAATAACGACTTTATTTCAACTATTCACTTCCTTCTCTATAAACTTCTAGTCAGTTAACGTAGTGTGATAGCGTAGAGCTACGTCACATGTAGGCTCATTATTGGCCGTCGCTGGTCATGTGTGTGATGCGTGTGATGTACAATAACAGAAGCTTACGCTATTAAACTAACCTGACTCGAGGCAGAGAGAGAAGTAAATGAATAGTTGAAATAAAGTCGTTATTTTTGTTTGTTTTTGCGCACAAAAAGTATTCTCGTCACTTGATACTAGGGATGCACCGATCCACATTTTTTCACTTCCGATCCGATCTCGATACCCGACTTTGGATATCGGCCGATACCGATACTTTTCCGATACCAGAGCTGTGTTTGCTTTAATATTATTTATCATTATTGTTGATTTTATATGATGCTGAAATAAACTCCTCTCTACAGGCAAGGATGATATGTACGTATGTATGTCAGTATATATATTGAACAATAGATAGACAATTAAACAAAGATACACATTATACAGGCCTACACAGTGCTTTAATTTCAGGAAGGTCTACTAACATTATTCAGGTATGGTCTAAAAATAATTATAATGAAGTAATCAAAAGTAAAATAGCACTGCAAAGCTTACCATAGATATATTTATGCTTATTAAAGCATAAGTAATTCATTCAAGAGCTGTGAGTGATTTTCTCTTTGCCTTTTGTTGTTTGACTCTCAGTAATGTCGCAATCGTCACATTTATACTGCTGCCCCTTTAAGAACGAGTTCAGATTTCATAGTCTACTGATGCACCATATTTTCTCCCAACTACTTCCATAACTACGTTCATTTTAGACATAAACGGTTTAAGTGTTAATCTCCAAGCCGGTCGGTTTGACATTTTTCTTGTGCAGGCTACATTTGATCGTTTAGACGCGCATATGAAGCCCAGATTATAATTTGCATGTCTTGTTGCGGTCTGTTTCGGAGCGCGCGCCGCACTGGGAACAGCATTTCTTGCGCAAATTTTGTGCTTTTAATAGCTCTCTTTATTATTAAAAGTGTCCCGCAATTTAGCAACAGCAGAGCCTGCATTTTACAACAATCACAGATCGTGCTGATTCTGTCTTAAAGGTTTTAGTATTAAGGAGAAATGACAGCGCACCGCCGCGATGGGAAGGAAGTTGGCTAGACAGAATGCGGCTATTGTTTTTAATGGTTTTTTACCTCAATATATTCTTTAATCTTTGGAAATCAGACTAATATCATAGATATAACCAGGCTACGTTTCCTCTGTCGTCACTCATTAAGCAGGGCTGTCGTGTTGTGCGTGCTGTGGGACTGCGTGAGAGAGCTCTCTCTTTCTCTTCTGGACTGCGAATTGCAAACATGCATCACAGACAAATAGTTTAATTAATACGGCTTTGCAAACATTGCATTTTGCTGTCTTGCTCTGCTGCGGTGTTTCCAGTGTGAAGTATTTCCATTTTCCACACAGCGAACATGTTGGTAGCTCAATCCTATCCTGCTAGCTGGCTGCAAACTGCGGAATGGATTTCCTGAGTGGGGGTCTGTGTGTCTCATTGAGCCCTATTTTTTACAGTCTATGATTGAGCTGCACCTCCATTCAGGATCTCCATTCCACAGTTTGCAGCCAGCTAGCAGACTAGCAGGCCCGGGAAATCCCTTTTGCAGTCATTTCAGCAGACAACGTTAAAGCGCAGACATGGATCATAAATATCGGATTTCTCCGCAGGTTGGATCGGAAAAATCCGATACGTGAATTACGCTGGTATCGGTCCCGATACCGATACTGGATCGGATCGGCCCCATCCCTACTTGATACTAATAACTTTTCGAGGCCGGCAAGTTTCAATTCCTCAAGAAGCCTATGGACTAGTATGCAGGAGTGATCCAGCTCTCAGATTTCATCAAAAATATCTTCATTTGTGTTCCGAAGATGAATGAAGGTCTTACGGGGTCTTACATTTTGTTCCTTCGTATAGTACTCACAAGGAGTTTTAACTAAACCCTTAATGGCATAGCTGTTTGTCTGGCATGACAGATCATCATCAGACCTGATTGTTTTAGGTTCGATATACTCTACCATTTTCTAATTTATTTTTGTGATGTCAATACTGAATCTTCAGCACCATTACTCCATTCTTTAGTCACATGACACCAGAAATCATTCTAATAGGTTGATCTGGTGCTCAAGCAAATATTATCAATTTTGAAAAAAGTGGTAACAAACAGTAAAATGTACAGTATTGAAGATTGAAACTATTTTGTACACCTAGCCTTTAAAAAATATAGGTGCAGGATTCTTGTGACCTCAACATAGATCCCAGAATAATGAATAGAACGGATGGGCCACAATAAACAAGACTTGAAGCCATGAGAGCTTGAGACACACACAACAAGGAAGTTGATAGCTAGACAAAACAAAGAACTGGACAGAAACACTGGGTGTTTATGTGTGTCAGCGTGTATATAGAAATAAGCATGTTCTATAACCGCCAGCAGGATGAATCCATTGTTCCCAGTCTTTCCTCTGAAAAATTGTTTTGCAAAATACAAAAAAGTGTGTGTTGACCTGTGGACATAAATTTTAAACTAAGCATTACCAAATCACAGCAAAGTTGATATTACATAAAACAGCTTATGTGGGCTTATCTCTCCCTCTCCCTCTATATATTTCATTTCTGTGAAACTCTGTAACTCCTGATCAAATTGTGTAGCAATATATTTGCACTAATACCCATTAAAACCAGCAGTCTACTCTGCAATTTAACAGGCCTTTGGCCAACAGATTTTTAGACAAGTCAGTAAAGTAGGGTCGTACAATACATTCAACTACCCAGGGGCATGTTTCCCAAAAGCATTGTTAGCCAAGTTAAGTATGGTCGCGAGTTCTGTCGATAGCAACATAGTTCAATGATTGAGTATTTCCCGAAACCATAGTTCCAATGAACTAGGGGTGGGAATCACAGGGTACTTCACAATACGATACACGATACATGGCTCACGATACCGATATCGTCACGATACAACAATTCTGCGATAATCAATACATTGCTGGACTATCCTGATACATCACGATATTTCTTGTCAGTTCTTGTATATCGCGTACTCTTTGTTGATTTTGGTTGTTCCATCAATGGTATAACAGCCGAAGTGGGTCCAGACATTGGACTTTAACTCACTGCTGTCCGCCATTATGTTAAAAACCTTTTTTTCTTAGTTAACCTGTGTTCACGTTTCCCTCATTCATCTCTTGAGCGCCACCTCAAGGAGCCATGAAGTAGCGACGGATGGGATCAATGAAATCTATTTGTGGCGCATAATTTTATTAATTAAAATATAGCGCCAGCATATCGATTCTCATATCGTACGGAGAAGGACAGCGATATCAGTATTTTGTACACCCTCTACAAACAATATAGCAAACATTGCAAAAGGTCAACTGTAGTTAGAATAGAAAAAAAATTAAGAAAAGAAAAAAAAAACGAGTAAGCTAACATGCAGTACAATCTAGGCTACATCTTTCATTTAATTTTATATGTATAAACACACACACACACACACACATTTCAATTGACACAAAACAATCGTGAACAAAAATAGCCAGTAGTCCTCATGCTGTTATTTAAAATCTGACATTCATTCAATCTCGAGTAGGGCTGGGTATCATAACAAAATGTTCGATACCGAGACCGATACCTTGACTTCGATACTGGTTCCTGAACGATAGCTTTTTCGATACCAATTTTATGTAACCAGTTTTAACAATATAACATTTTTATTTTATTCTTCAGTTTGTTGACTTTTTCACACTCTTATTTTGAGTACGTAAAAAAGCACCAATGATAAAGTTTTCTATGTTTCTATCATTTAACAATTGATTTTTAATCGAATTGTGAACTCAAGAACCAATTTGAGGTATCAAAAAATTCTCAACCCTAGTATAGTAAAGCAGCTAGTTAGGACATTGATTGGAAAATGCACCTCAGATTGCATAGTCATTATTTGAACAAATCGCCTTTTGACTAAAGTAACCAACAGAAACTACTCGACAAACAAACTAAAGATAGCATTGTGTCACCCTGGCAACCACCCAGAACACTCTAGCATTTATAAAACATCTTGATATTGCAGTGATCCTCTTGCTTTTGGCTTGTGATAGGTGAATATGAATTTACAGCAGCAGACATGACCGATGAGAAACATACACACACACACACTAGCACCTTTGGACCTGTCAGGTTTGAGAGTGCATTGCTCTGAGGCATGAAAATTAGCATAAAAATTACCATCTGCTCCTGACAGCCTTGACAAAACATATACAGACGCACTCACATGTAGCTAAGAAATATTGGAAATGCAGATTTACTTTCATGTGCCGATGTAACCTGCATCTCACCTCATCATTCTGTCAAAAAAAAAAACACAGAAAAGAAACAAGATGGAGGACGTTGACAGAGCTTGCAGACGGAAGAAGATTGACTAAGCAGAGGAACTTTCTAGCAAATTAATGTGCAGCGTCTGCGTTTGTGCGTTTCACATCTCAGAGCGAGACAAGACTGACACGATATCATTTCAGTGCAGCACGGAACGAAGGTCGAGCAAGGAGAGGCAGACAGAATAACAAACAAATTCATTCCAAAAAAAAAAAAAACAGAATAAATGTGTAAACTTGCATTTCTCAGAAAAGCTTGAAGAAACATAAGCCTGGCCGGCTCTCGACAGACATGCCAACACACAATCACTCTGAACAAACACACAGAGGAATGTGAGAGAGTGTGTACTCAGGCTCTGTGAAAACATCCACAGGAAATAGGAAGTGATGTCAGGTTTGTCAATAATTGTGACCATTCATTTCAAAGGGGCCAATGAATTATCAGGCAAATCAGTGCAAATACTGCATCCCAACTAAACACACATACAAACTTTTTTCATCATTTATATCTTCACCCACGTGAATGACCGAAACATCAGTCATCATCTTTCTTTATGAAAACAGAGCACATGGTAGTCTACTTCCAACAGCAATATAGAGTAAGAAAGAAAGGGGGGGAGAGATGGAGAGAAGAGGGAGCAAGAAATAACAATACAAGCCTCCTATTGTTAGGCCGGGATGGAAAACAGGCATAGGGACACACATGCACACACAGCGGGAATGAAACAGCACTTACACAATCCTGAGTCAAGCCCAAGGCAACTGTTGGTCAGATGAGAGGAGTGTAATGTTACACACACACACACACACAGAGAAATTAAGAATAGCAGTGGGATTGTGTCATGATTTTACACCCCTTTCTGTGGAAAGCAGGACTGATTTGGATGAATGATGAGTCTGGCAGCTCCCTCAGTTCTCTGAAGTTAGTCTAAGGCCAACGTCCCACTAGACAATTTTTAAGCCGATTTTCAGTCGTAAGCTTTATTTACACAGCCATTTGAGAATCATGAGGGAGCCGCATCTCTCAGATTCGATCCAAACTTTTATTCAGCAAACGCAAAGCCACATATGGCAAATGTTTTGATTGAGCAGAAGGGAAATACACAACCACACACATTAAAAGGGTAAATTTACTCCATGTATTGCATTATAATTCAGTCAATAGTTTATTACAATAGTGTATGTCAATATGCTACTCCTGCTTTAAAGGGATATACTCCACTTTTTTTGGAAATACGCACATTTTACAACTCCCCCAGAGTTAAACTGTTGAGTTTAACCTTTTTTGAATCTATTCAGCCGATCTCCGGTTCAGGCAGTACCACTTTTGGCATAGCTTAGCATACATCATTGAAGTGCACAAGACTATTAGCATTTCTCAGAAAAAAAATGACCAAAGTGTTTTGATATTTTTCCTATTTAAAACTTGACTCTTCTGTAGTTACATAGTGCATTAAGACCGACGGAAAATGTAAAGTTGCGGTTTTCTAAGCTAATATGGCTAGGAACTATCAGGAAACTTCACTGTCGTACCATGAGTGCAGCAGACGTAATGCTCAATTGAGCAACTTAAATATGATAACCTGATAGGTATTTGGAGAGAAATGACAGAGGCAATCATTTATTTGGCCTAAAATGGTCACAAATGTAAACAAAAAATTTTAAAATGTGTGACAGAGTCACTTAAAATCTAAACACTGTTGGTGACATTTGGGAAAAAAATCGAGTGTTGCATGTGGTTTCGTCAAATAGCATCTTGTTTGGAAGTTAATCTTTTCTTTCACAAACAAATTATATTTTTTATTTTCAACTGAAAATAGAGAAAATGCAAGTATTTTACGGTTACCTCACCCTTAAACCAAACTGTCCGTTGGGAGTAAGCATATCATGTAAAAAAAATGTAAATGAGATTGTACGAATTCGTATGAATCCACCACCAATTTGCCAATATTTGGCATGAGAGTGTTGCTCCCTTACTGAACTGCGAATCATTTGATTTGACTTATTCAAAATGAACCAGGAAACGTTAAAGATATATGAATAACGAAAAATCGTGAAAAATCGCAATTTCACACAACTAATGTTATTGCTCGCATATAGTAACCTATTGGAAAAAATAAATACTGAAAAAGTAATATTTGCATTGATTATGTTTGGAAGTAAATAAAGTAAATAGGAATGGAAGTAAAATGGAAGTAAATAACCTACTAAGTAAATAATAGGTAAATTAGTTTTATACAAGTTAATATACCTTAAAACAATAACTTTTTAAACAGGCTAACAGTTCATAAAAATCACAGGTGCAATAAATAAATAAATAAATAATCAGGATCGCTGCAATGACAGCATCAAATGGGAACTAAACCAATTCTGAACAGACATCTTTATCAAACTAGTCAGCTAAAAAGTAAAAAGTTGTTTCAAAGTCTGTGGCTACTTTAGTTTCACAAAATCAAAGTAGCCTGCAAAAATATTTAACTTTACAACCTTCATTCAATTCCCGTAATAATGTCATCCTAAATGAACACTTCAGCAGGCTGCAGTAAAAGCACTATCCTGTAAAACAATAAACAGAGCAATAACCCAAACAGTGCAGATGTACCCTTGTACTACATGCCCAACCCCCCCCCACCCCCCCCCCCTCTCAGCCATCAGCTGCAGTCTCACCACAGCACCTCCCTCTCGGCCCCCTTCTCTCTCTCTCTCTCTCTCTCTCTCTCTCTCTCTCTCTATCCCCCTCTGACTCACATTTTCCTCAGTCAGCAACTCCAGACCCTTAAAGAGGGAGACAGAGACATAGTGCAGCAGCCTACTGGAAAATAAACCAACACACACACACACACACAGAGAGAGAGTATGCCCAGAGGACGCTGCTATTAGCAGTGACATCACATCGCTTACCTAAAAAAAAAAACACAGCCTGCGACAAGGATACCGGATCCTGTATGAAGATGGTCACCAACACACTGACAAAGTAATATCACTCCAGTCTGATACTAAAGATTTGTGTGTCTGTGTGCAAAAAAGAAACACAGAGAAGGAAAGAGAGCAATGGAAATATAGAGCATGAGGAATAGTTTCAAAAGGGTGATATTGGATATTGTCTCGTCTGATGTTAAGAAATTAAATTAGATTGAAAGGAGGATTTTAACTGTGACAAGATGATTGACAGGGCAGTTTACGGTGATAGGATGCATACGACAGAGCTGTCCGTTAAAGATGACGAAGTAGTATGTCCCAAAGCTTGACTACTCTTTTGCTACACACTCAAAAGTATGTACTTTGTCTTCACAAAAAGAGTACATACTTTTAAGGCGTAGTATAAGTATTAAGTAGGCGAATTGGGACGCAGGGATACTACACTCACCTAAAGGATTATTAGGAACACCTGTTCAATTTCTCATTAATGCAATTATCACATTAACCATTCACATGGCAGTTGCTTCAATGCATTTAGGGGTGTGGTCCTGGTCAAGACAAACTCTTGAACTCCAAACCGAATGTCAGAATGGGAAAGAAAGGTGATTTTAAGCACTTTTGTGCGTGGCATGGTTGCCAGACGGGCTGGTCTGCAATACAGAGCAGAAAACTGTACAGAAACTGTAACTGTACAAAAAAATGCCTAATGGATGCTAGAGGTCAGAGGAGAATGGGCCGACTGATTCAAGCTGATAGAAGAGCAACTTTGACTGAAATAACCACTCGATACAACCGAGGTATGCAGCAAAGCATTTGTGAAACCACAACACGCACAACCTTGAGGCGTATGGACTACAACAGCAGACGACCCCACCGGGTACCACTCATCTCCACTACAAATAGGAAAAAGAGGCTACACTTTGCAAGAGCTCACCAAAATTGGACAGTTGAAGACTGGAAAAATGTTGCCTGGTCTGATGAGTCTCGATTTCTGTTGAGACATTCAGATGGTAGAGTCAGAATTTCGAGTAAACAGAATGAGAACATGGATCCATCATGCCTTGTTACCATTGTGCAGGCTGGTGGTGGTGGTGAAATGGTGTGGGGGATATTTTCTTGGCACACTTTAGGCCTGACATGACAATGACTGTACTAAAATGGCCCCCACAGTCACCAGATCTCAACCCAATAGAGCATCTTTGGGATGTGGTGGAATGGGAGCTTCGGGCCCTGAATGTGCATCCCACAAATCTCCATCAACTGCAAGATGCTATCCTATCAATATGGGCCAACATTTCTAAAGAATGCTTTCAGCACCTTGTTGAATCAATGCCAAGAAGAATTAAGGCAGTTCTGAAGGCGAAAGGGGGTCAAACACAGTATTAGTAAGTGTTCCTAATAATCCTTTAGGTGAGTGTAAATAAAGAAAATGAAACAATGGAAAAAAACTGCCAGAACATTTTTCAAATGTCTGTATATTGAACACTTGCATACTGTGAAAATACAGTGACCCAATGGCATAAGCAAAAAAGGTTACAGTAAAAAAAACTCTAAATTAAAAGTATGTTACAGTAAAGTACACTCAGAAGAGTTGTGCAACTGCAAAATCAAGGTCAGTGAGAGAGATTTGATTCTGCTTCAGCATCATGTCTTCATGTTGATCTGGCCTGAGGAGTTTCTCCACATCACAGACACTGTCATCTCAGACAAAGGGAAAACCCCTAAACCAGATCCAACCTTGACAACATTCTCCACGCCTGCTCTTTCTCGTCCTCATCCTCATCCTCCTCCTCCTTAACCACCTCTTATACACATACTCTTCATTCTCTCCCTCTTTTATTGTTTCCATCCATTGTTGGTATCAACATTCAGTGCAACATTTTGAGTCCATTTTGGCTCTGAACTGACTTGTATTATGTACAGTTGGTTTGGTCACATCATCATTAGAATAAATAAGTGTGAACAATTTTGAGCCATTGTGTGTAAATGATAACTGTGTTTTGCCTGCCTGTGTTTATCGTTTTGAAACATAAGTGCATTACAGTGTGAAATGTGATTTTGCTAAATGAATGTGTTCATGAGATTTGCAAACAGTGTTTTAACAACCTGAACTTGTTAAATGTTTTACAGAACGAATGATTTGTTCAACAAATTGGTTTAGGCTATTGAGAATTTGGCTCAGAGAATGGGGTTTAGTGTTTTAGCAATTCAGAAAAACTGTAACGAGCGAGTCATTCAATTCCTTCTGATTCCTTCAATTTGCAGACTCATTCAGTTGCACTGAGATGCACAATTGCTCTATTGTGGATTTGTTGAGAAGTAGAGCAAAATCAGACAAGATTCTAAGTCTAAAATGAAAGTCACCTAACATTAACTTTATTTTTTATTGAACTGTTGTATAAAATCAATAGGATATCACATTTGCAATTGTAATTGTGCTGATATTCAGGAAACAGCAATCTATATCCTGTTATAAATAAAAACCAGAACTCATACAGGGACATTTTTGCCTCATATATCTTGATTTTTTTAGGGGGCGTTTTTAAAGACCCCATTAATTTCTGTGATGGCTGAGGGGCGGGGCTTTTTTTTTTGAGTGCAAGCAGATGGAGAACCCTTCTGTTCAAGTGAAACGGGTGAAACACTGTGTAACACCTGTAACACAGACTGCTGTAGCAAGCCTAAAGTGATGTACTGTAACACTAAACAGTAAATCTATTTGTGCTACAAATCAGTGTGTTTATGATAATTAAAACAATATGATAAGTACCAGGTTGCAATAATAACTAGAAGCAGATGACACTCGAATGAATGATGAATGACATTCGAAGGATTTAAACATAGGTTGATTGTATGCTTACAGATAGGCCAGTCAAAACTGAATTGTAAGAAATTATTGAAAGCATTATAGCCTGACTTCGTCATACTCCTATTCTAGACAGAATGTAAGTCTGATACTGCTCCATAGGGTTATGATGAGGCGCGTCTTAACTGAACCAGGAAAAAAAAAAACTCTGCACTCAAATGGATAGACCAACAACCAATCAGAGCAACGCAGTAAGTAATGTATGTTGAGCTACATAAGGCTTGTCTGAGATGAGCAAAATCTGCGCAGAATCGATCACCAGAGCGATCCGTCTGGCTCTGATGTCATCACTCTTTTATGTTAATTTACTAAATACAGACATACATTATTATTAAGATAAACAACAACAAATGAAAAAATAGAAAAAATATTCATAATCTATGACAAAGATATATTTTAACTCGGTTAATGGATAATTCAGCGGCAAACGTTATTCTAGAAAAATCATGAGTGCACCATAATTTTATGAAATCTAAGCATTTTAGTAAAAAAAAAATTATGCATTATGTATTGTTATAAAATGCATTCATGAAAAACAAATTGTATAGAAGTAAATATATTTAAAGAATGAAGCAACAAGTCAGCTCTTCACATTGAAAAGTTCAATGCACAAAAGGGAAGATATATTTATGCGTATATTATACCTATGCAACAGTTACGTAAGCCTTTGCTTTTAACAGTTTTATATTTCAATTACTGTACGCGTGAAGAACAATGGTCTTTTCCATGCTACCGTGTAGCAAGTGACATGATTTAGAAAGAAACAGTAATAAACTCCAGCGAGATAAAGTACTTTCATGCAAAACCATAGACCTTGGGCCCTATGATTTCCGCGATCACGGAATCGTGGACAGAATAGCGGAATTAGCAAATTAACGTGGAATCTAGTATCTAGTGTTGACGTGGAATTTCGTGGAATTATACATATTTGTTTTGAAATTCTGTTTTTGTGAGGGAAAAGAACATATGTTTGGTGAAAATGCAGACCGGGGGAAGCAAATCTGGGCGACACAACCCCCCGCCCCGTCATTTCAGCTACAATGACGAAATTAAAACAATGTAAGCATTGCAAAGCGGCTCTCCACGGCTCTGCTTACGTCGGCAAAAAGTTAAGAAACTCGACACTATAAGCCGTCAGTGCCGAGCCCAGCACAAGTCGAGCCCTGACTTATGCAGTGTTTCCCACACATTGACTAATTCACGGCCACAAAATCAACTCCGGCCACCACATATTGCATTTCGTTAATTTTTTACGCTATTTAAAACACGCAGCGTATTCTTTCAGTTGTGTTTATCTACAAATAATGGGAACATTGAATGATCTTGGAGAGCGTTTTACTGCGCTGACTTTTGTAACCTAACGTGACAAGCAGTTTGAATGCCGAATGGAGAATGAATGACAGCGGCAGTGAAGAAAATGTTTATGTGAACTTTAATTTAAAGGCTTAAATATTTATCTGTACATAACATTAAGCTAGTTTACGGTGCTTTATAATCCTGTCTGACAGATACCCAACCGATACCAGATTTGTAGATGGCCGGCAAAGAATGGCAGTATCAGAGCCGATACCAATACTAAATTAAACACCGTTTTATAAATAAAGTAAAATGCAACAGTTTTTTCCTTGGCAAACCATTTTCTTTTTTTTAAAGAAAAAGAAATTGAGATGGGGCAGTTGAAAATATTGCCAGGGTATATTTTCATATTTGTGTCTCTAAATAAAAGTATTTTCATGTTTGTGTTAGAAAAACAGAAATTTCCAGACAGAGCCGTATGAAAACGAAAGCAGCTGCTGCATCATAGGGATAAATGTTCTGGGTTAAGCTTTATCTACAGCATCTGTGCCAACAGAAAAAAACAAACATTTGCCCTTCAGATTGCAAAATGGCCAAAAATCATTTACAGATTTAGAGTAATGCACTTGCAATGGGAGTTGATAGAGCTTTGAAACTGGAACAGACTAATCTTTTTTGTTTCAAAATCACCAAGCCTTATTTCTGAAAGTCTGGAAAAGACAGAAATCATTCATCTGTAAAATGCCAGGATTTGGTAATAGTCAGCAGCACACTGCTATAGTCTACTCAGTACAGTGAGACAGGTAGTGATTACTAGCATTTACTAAATAATGTATATTTCACTTTTCACACATTATATTTTTTTCAATTTAAGAGATGAGATGAAATGTTAAGGTTTCCATCCAAATTGTAAAATGGGTCATACTGCCATGACAAACCTTGGGGGTTCTTCTGTCTTAGCTGTACATGACAATATTATGCCACATAATAATACCATAAAATGCTAGTTAATGAACGTCCAATGAGGTAGTCACCAAATACCCTAATATATCACTCTAACAAGCACATTTACACCCCAACAAAACCCTGTTACTGCATAGGCTGGCAGACATAGCATTGAGCCAAAATATATCCCATGATGAGTGTTATAACAAACATTGCATTATACAAACATTTTTGAGGAGCACAGGCTCTGGAAATAAGACTTTATGACCACAACAGCCCTAGGCAAAACATTCCAGAAGACTCTCAGTCCCGAAGCAGAGACCTTATCCCAGCCAGAGCACATGGAAATCTGAATCCTTAACAAGTATACTATTTTCACTATAGCAGACAGAACTGAGCTGCTGTTGCACAACAAACAGACAAGGAGTGAAGGGATAAAAGTCAAGTTTAGGAGATCAAGAAGAAGAGAAAGAGCCACTGAAAAAGGTTTATTTACACTGAGATTAACTGCATTGTGCATCCTGAATGTGTGCTCACTACTCACAGTTTTTACAGAAACAATGGTTCAAAATGCCTGTCCCAATACCAGCAAAGATCTAAAAGTTTGTCTATTATTTTATAGGAAATAAACAAAGATTCTGCACTATTAATATGGCACTAATTAATATAAATATAAACATTTGTGACACTGATCATCATGTGAAAATGCCAGATTGTCTTGCATCTACTGAAACTTTAAAAGATTATGCTATTCTGAACATTTTAAAATCAAGTTCTAACCCAATCAGTAACATACCAAATAAATTAGTTGATCATATAGGCTAAATCAGGGTCACTTGCAAGGTATGCAATTCCTAAAATTCAATTGCTGCTAGCTATATATTTGTATTTCCTATTGTGAAAAATATGAAGTCTGACATAAAGACAAACATGTTTCCAAATTTAAACAACTGGCTTTAGTGTTGTACTACTACTAAAGCAAAAAATTATGAATATGAAGAATAAGTTTGAAAACCCCTTTTATGTTCATAAAATATGAATTTGAATTTTTATTTTTTTTTTGCTGTTCTGACTATATAATTTTTGTAAGGAAATTTTTTTAAAGGGTTTGTTCACCCAAAACTGAAAGTTCTGTCATCACACCCTCACATTATTCCAAACACATAAAACACTTGTTAATCTCTCATCATTTTTGTCTATTAATTGAAAGTCTGTCTGTATAATCAACAGTTTTAAGGTTCAAGCTCAAGCTAAGTTTTTAATCACATTAATAACATTACCTTAACACACAAGAACAAACCCTCTTGTGTATTAAGCATGCATGTTTGAGCTGTGTTCATCAATGTCTAAATGAATAAAATTCTAAATGAAAAACTTATTTACATAAAATTATTAATCTTCAGAAGACTTGTATTAAATTGCTATATTCATTACGATTATAAAGTGTTTAAAAATGTTAATTACGTAGGTATTAAATAGACAAAAAATCGGAAAGAATATTAAAAATATTATCTTTTGTGTTCCAAAGATGAAGGCAATCCAACGACATGAGGATGAGTAGGCTAAATAAAGACAGAATCTTTCATTTTTTGATGAACCTTTTGATTAAAGGTGCAGGTGGTCTTCGAATTTTGGACCACATCCTCCAGATATTATACATTTCTATATTTAGATTGTTAATAGTATTTATAAATGTATGTCCCAAGCTACAGTTAGCTAATAAACAGTGCAGTAATGAGAGGTAAGACAAACCCATGAAGCAATCACATCACAACCAACATCTATTGTGGATAACTGTAGAAGGCCCAGGGATGCAACTCAGTGGAAATGACCTTAACACATTTGCAATATCATAAACAAACTGAACACCCACTGCCACAAGCCACCAAAACCATTTCATCTGACAAACATTGCTACATTGGCTTTCTACATTTCAACAATTATACGACAACTCGCAAAGGCCTTACTGTGGAAGATGTTATGCCGGTGACTGGTGTACAGTATAATTGGCTATTGTACTTCTATAAGAGGACCGTGGAATGTGAAATGGTCTTCAGAGAACATGTCTGCTGTTGGAGCTGCCTGTGCCTGCCGCAGAACGGGCGTCATAAAACGGGAGTCTGGCCACTGCGACGCGCGCACCTACAGCAGCGAGTAGCCGACGCTCACACGGGCCTACGGGCGCGCTCACACTAATGATTCTTTCAAACACACAAGTTGGTACTTTAACTTAAACCAACAAGCGCGTTTGCCACAGCCCCGAATGATACGCTATGGATTCCCGCTGCTTTGACTTTTCAATTGGCCTGGCCTTGAACGGGGGGCTGGAGCCTGCCATGGACCTGATAGGGGGAGAGGCGAGGCGAGGCGCGTAAAAATAATCGTGGCGAAATAAACGGAACAAATGGCATTTGTTTAATAGCCTAATATACAGCCTTATGTTGAAGTACAGTGTAAAACTGAAGAAACAAACGCGAAACATAAAGTGACCCGTTAAGTCAAGCGATATTCAGGAGGGCTGTGACCACACGCACGACCCCCGTTTACACCATTCCATCGCAACTAACACGAACATGATATAACAACATCAAAGACGCGTCAAATTATTACAATATATCAAAGCCACAGCGTGGTTGTTACTTTAGCAACGATATTAGTCAGAAGCCCGAGGCGTTTATCCGCCTTCTGCTATCGCTGTTAGGGCGAAGCGCGTCCACAAATATGTCCAGCCTTTCAAACTTATTACCAACAGAAGTGGCGAACGAAAATAATTAAATGTTCTCAAACCATAAATTCAGCTGCTCTTATGTCCAGGTTAAATAATTTGGCTTAGCACATCACTCACCTCAGATGTCACCACCCTCTCCTGTTCTCCTCCTTTTTTTCTGGTTTACCTCTCGTATATTCTTCTCCTCCTCTCCTCTAGCGATGTCCGATTCGCGAACGAGTCGATCGTTTGAGTCGGACCTTTTCAATGAATCAGTTAAACCGGTTCACAAAACAATTCTGAGCGACTTGTTAACGGAACCGGGCGGTTCTCGAGTCAACAAATGATTCTTTGAACTATAGGGCCTTCTCATTTGGACCGTTGAAAACAATGAGCAAACAATTTATTAAAACATTAAAAACATTTTTTATAATTATTTATAATGATGATAATTAATATTATTGTTATTGAAATGTAAATTTAATCTAGATTCAAAATTACTTTGTTTTTATTAACAAAAATATCTGCAAAAACAATTCAACAATATCTGGGGCACTTGACTTACGTACAACTTCCTGTATATTTGTACATATATTATATAGGCTACACATTGTATATTTGTTCTTCTAGAATCTATAGTCTTTAACTGAGGGTAACATGAAATTCTGAAGTGAGCTGAAGTATTATTTTTACGCCATAGAATAATAAAATAATGCAAGAAATTTGAGTTTTTCTAATAATTCAAATACTTTCCTGAAAACTACATTCATTAATGCAAAATTAGGCTATACTATAATTACAAACTTCAAATAAAAAGGGACCTATTTTCAAGAGCCACCAAAAAAGGCTTCTACAGATGTTTGGAGATAAAAAAAAAATTCTCAATAAAATTAAGGAAAGTCAAAGCAAAACGCATTGAAATCAACATCATTTCAAAATAAGTGGGTTATTCAACGACATTACAAAATGAGCAATTATATGAAATGGGATACTACGGTCATTACACTTCGCATGTTTATAGTTTATACTGGAAGCATAGCCCTATAGGCTGTGCCACCATTATTGCTTATTTATAGCACATAATACTGTACATGCCATGCTGGAATGGCGTAACAGAACCAACGGATCGTTGTTCATTGAAATACACAGCTTGAAAGAACCGATTCGCAGAACTGAGTCGATCACTCTCCTCCCTTCCAGATGTCGAGCTCCGTCTTCCAATCCCCGTCTCCCCGGAAGGCAGCGGACCAATCAGACGGACTAATCAGGCAGCGGACCAATCAGAGAGCGGACCACAGGAAACACATTCATGGAGAGAAGAGAGAGAGACCGAGACAGAGCGTGACGGAAAGTTTGGAGAATGAATGAGAAAACCTTACACAATTTAAACTGGAGCAAATGTCCCGCTAAAACAAGAAACTGTCCGAAATAATAATTCAGTTCTGATAATAAATATCGTGTCAACCTGTACTTTAAAGTCCATTTAACTCGAACACTTCAACAACCAGTGTTTATGTGTAATCAAATCGAACGTTACTTATCATAGCATATTTGTAGCTAGGCTACATTAAGCTGAAATAAAATAAAGATACTATTGCGTTTATAAGGTCTTTGTTGAAATGAATTATGTGTATGTGGTTGGTCTAACTAATTAATGGATGGATTTCAGCAAAGATCCTGTAACCCCCATTTTAATATGTTTGCATGACATGAGCTTTCAAGCAGCTGTCCAGTGTCTAGACTGCTATATTAGCTATTCTGTTACATCATCTTCCTCGGGAAAAGAAGACACAGGAGGAGAACGAGAAGCTTGTAGCTATGCATGTTCAACAAGATAGTCATTAACCATCTGTGCTCTTAAATTTCTTTGACTGTGTGTATGGGAAAGGGGGAGTGCAGACTTTTGGTGTGATCTTTGACCCGACAGACTGGAAGGCAGTTTATTTGACACTCCAGGGTAAATTGAATTCCTGAGGCCTCCTCCTCTGTCTGAACTATATGTGTATATGTGCTTTTTTACACTCAGAATTATATATATAGTTTGTGAAACATTTAAACTAACTTGGTTGTTGTGTTGTAGTGAATAGGTAGGTAAAGGATTTTTTATTGATTCAACCCATCCAATGTAAGAGATTTATTTGTGTGGTTGTGGTTGCATGAAGTTGCAGAAACAACAAAAGGCATACATGTCCTGAAAGCACACGCTCAGACATGCTGTCCCAAGTGACCCAGAGGTCAAACTCCACGCCTTAAAGCAGCACCCGTGCTAAGAACAGAGACAGAGCAGAGTTGTTTGCATTCTAAAGAATAGAGGCGTGAATCAAAATGTCAGAGTCAATCGCAAACCTCCATGCATGCAGACTTACTTTTATGCCACAAAGTACCATAGAAGTGTTTCATGACTTGTGCACATGAAACACAATAAAAGACACTATTATTTTAAATATACACAACCATTCAAACGTTTACTGTCAATAAGATAGTTAGCAATATTGTGAAAAAATATTACAATTTAAAATAGGTTTTCTAGTTTAATATACTTTAAAGTGTAATTTTTTCCTGTACGTAGCAAAGCTAAATTTTCAGCAGCCAATTAATTCAGTCCTTCTGAAATCAATATGCTGAGTAGGCTTTGTCAAACATTCGTGCTGCTTAACATTTTTATGGAAAGAGTGAAACGCTTTTTTCAGGATTTAAAACAATAGACAGTTCAAAAGAACAGTATTTGTATGCAATAAAAATCTTTTGTAACATTATAAATGTCTTTACTTTTAACCTTTCTTCACTTTTGATCAATTAAATGCTTCATTGCTGAATAAAAGTAATGTCTTCCTGACCCTAAAAACTATATTTTGAAAGTTTTATTTATGGGAGTACCATATACTCAGTACAGCACAAACCTTCAGAGTGATCTTGTCATAAATCAAATGAAGCTACTTTTCAGATTTTTTCCACACACTACCACAAGTTAAGTTGATAGAAGAGCTGGGAAAATACATGAAAGCAGAAAAAAGGAGACTTTTTTTTACTTGATTTATTTAACTTTCTGTTGAATACTGTAATCACAACGACATCATATTTTCCAATCACTGGTTTAGCTCCTTTAGATATCATCAGATTTCAATTTCTTATAAACTGGAAATGCTGGACATCATGGCAGGGATTTCGGTGCAACTGAAGGTTTAATTTAAAGGGATCAAACTAGAAACATTGTCCGTGTTTTTCCTGTTCTTTGTGCGTTTGAACATATCCACTGGAAACTCAAAGTGGAGTGTTGAGTCAGCTGTGTCTAAGCGAGTGTGATTTCTGTTCACTACTGCCAATCACATGTGTGCTAAGCAACAGCCAACTGCCTAAAGGACACTTTAGGATTCACTTTAGGAGTCAATGACATCAACAAGACTGTAAATGCAGCGAGGAAATTTGGAAAAGCCTATTTTGGATGTCAACATGCAGGTTGGAGTATCAGTGTCGATTACGTAGAGCCTCATCCTTTAAGCCTTGTTGCTCAAGTAGAAGCAGTTGATTGTTGCAAATGGGTACAAGGATACTATAAACTATAGCGCCCTCTAGTGGCACTACAAAATGCATTTTGCATTGTAGGTGTAGCATCAAAAGCAATTATCTTCACCTCATCTGTTTTTGCAAAAAGTTATGATCATGAAGAACCTGAAAGCCACATTCAGGGGAAACCAGTTGTGAAGCATCGCTGAATGCCAAAGATAAACATTTTAAACCAGAGGTGAAATCTTTGGTGTTATGTTGCTTACAGTGACTGACAACTTCTTAAACCTCAATCTCCTCCTAAAACATGTGCAAATAAATTACAGCTGATTCATGATGAAAGTTCTTCTTTTACAAGCCCTCTATTGATTTTTTTTACAGAGTCCTCTCCTAGTTTAAAAGACTAACATAGAATAATAAGCCCTGGGGAAGTTGTGTAAACACTTTCTTTTTTTTTTTTTTTACTCTTTAGAGCATTCATATTATAACCATTATTATTGTCACTTTGAAGCACAATATAATTATCTTAAGGCATCTGCACAGACTATGCTGTGCAATAAAATAATAAACCAGTAGAAAACAAAAATTCACTATGTACATTGAGTCAGATCAAGTGCTACTCCACTTGTGGTCCACAGAGCAAGAAGGGAGGAGAGTTTGTGAGTGTGTTTGTGTGTGAGATTGAGTGAGTGTTAGGCCGTCTCGCCACTCTCAGTTTCTCGACTGAAGTAATAGCGCACTGGGGGACCGGGCAGATCTTCGTCACCATCCACCTCAGGGGCAAATGATACGGTAAGGTCAACATACTTCCTGCCTGCTGAAGGTTTGATCAGTTTATGCATTCTGCAAGGAGAAGGCAAATAGCGATATTGTTATGGAAATGCATAAGAAAACCACAAAGCATTGTGCATCATTTTTCTAATTGCATTTGTTGATAGTCGTTGCACAAAATTAGACACATAAGCTGAAACATGTAAGCTTTTACAGAGTTACAAGATTATTTTTATAATAATAGGCTATTTTACAGTTGGGCCTTACGTCAGTTTGAGTCTTTTGTTATGGCCCGGCATAACAGGCACATACAGCATCTTCACTCCGTGAACAACCATAGTGGGCTCAATTCCATACTTCTCCTGTAATTAAGCATAAAACAAATATTTGTTCCGATGTACTAAGCAATAATTCATTCATTCTTATTAATTACATGTCTTAAATGTAATTTTAGGAGACTATTATTGACTATTAAAGACACAAAAATCATGTTTAAGTATATGTATATTTTAGATTCACCAATGCTGCATTTATTTGATCAAAAGAGTTCTGTAGTAAAATATTATAATTTAAAAAACAATTTTCTAATTTTTTTTTTATTTTTATTTTATTCCTGTGATAGAAACAGTGTCACATGATCCTTCAAAAATCATGCTGATTTGCTGCTCAAGAAACATTTCTTACTGCAGCTTAATATTTTTCTGGAAAACATGATTCATGTTTTCATGGTTCATCTTTTTTGATGAATAGAAAGTTTTAAATAGATTTTTTTGTAACAATGTAAAAGTATCTTTGCTGTCACTTTTGATCAATTGAATGCATCCTTGCTGAATAAAAGTATCAATTTCTTAAGTGAAAACATTGTATAAGTAAAGTGAATTTTAAAGTAAATTTTATTTAATTTGATTTTAGAAAAGTGTTTCAAAATTATATGTAAAATATACTGTAATATTTCTATCACATTAAGAATTATGAAAAAGTGGTTAAATGCTTAAAAGACTGCTAAATTTGTCAGGAGACAATGATAATTTGACACATTCTAGGAGATACAAAAATGTTATATTCACTGCCATAATACATTTCAGAGTGTAAGCAGTTGTTTTAATCCACAGCTGGTGAAAATCATGATTAAATTGGGGGTATTATATACTTTCAAAAAGTAATTTTTGGTACAGTTGGTTCTCTGTGAAAGATTGTCAAACTTTGTCATGTTATTCCAAACCTGTATTAGATTTTTTTCTTCAGTTGAACACAAAAGAAGATATTTTAAAGAATGTCGGTGAATAAACAGTTGATGGACCCCATTGACTTCCATAGTAGGGTAAAAAAAAATAAAAAATACTATGGAAGTCAATAGGTGCCATCAAATGTCTGGTTACCAACATTCCTTAAAATATCTTCTTTTGTGTTCAACAGAATAAAGAAACTCATTCAGGTTTGGAAAAACTAACAAAATGTTTGTTTTCTGGAGAACTATCCCTTTAAACTGCCCTTGACATTATTGACCTTCAGGCTGAAAAGTGGTACTCACTCTTACTGCGCTGATGAAATCAGACAAGGTAAAGTCCTCGTGACCGAAGATAGTCCAACGGTCCCAGATAGAAAAGGAGATATCATCTCTGGTGAAAACAAAAAGATCAAATTATACAAAGATAAGAAACACATATCTATTCATTTTTACAAGTGCCAATCTGTGCATGAGTGTGGCCGTTACCTGATCTGGGTTCTCTTGACCGGAGCGGTTTCTGTGAGCACCATGACTGGAATTGCCAGGTTGAAGAAACAGTTTTTAAACAACTCAAATCCATAACCACCAGCAACTTTTACCAACTCAATTGACACCTACAAAGAATGAACAATAACAAAATCATAAATACACAAAGCAAAAGACTAAACACAACAGGAATCATCACAGAAAACAATTTTTTAATCTCTCACCAGTCCTGCGACGGCAGCTGTAGATGTGGCGATAGCAGGGATGATTTTGCCAGCAATTCGTTTGGTTTGTAGTCTGTCAGCGGCCTCGATGGCATACATATGAGCTCGCAGAGCCGACGCTGACGCTACAAAATCCATGTGTCCGTTTGAGTCATCATCCTTTTCAAAGAACAGCGGAGTCATACGTAGCCTCTCTAAAGACAAAAAAAGAAAGGAAAAGATACAAAATAAGAGGGAAAAAGGTGTATGGAAATGTTGGGTATCTTGGTTTAGAGCATGTGGATGAGAATCAACAAACCAGGTGTTATAAAGTTGGAGCTGATGGCCTCCTGTAGCTGTGAGATCGCTTCTCTCTCCTCTTCACTGCTCACTGTCATTTTCAAATGATCAGGCTTCTTAACAGACTCATCTGTCTCTATATGCTGATACAAACACAGATGCTTAGTAGTTATTTTCTTAAAGGGGAAGAGAGCAATTTTTGCACCAAATTTTTTTTTTTTTTAATTGTTTGTCTATTAATATATGCATCAAGTATATGTCTTTGTCTGTTGGATTTTGCACCATAAGTGATACTCATTTTATGATGACATTGAAACTATAAGGGGAAGAAATTAGCAAAGACCTAGCGATTTGATCTGAAATCAATATTTAGGTCACAAATTAAAAAAAATAACAATTCTATATGAAGAGAATCCCAAACTTTTTTTTAATTCAGGCTTTTACCTAAAATATTTACTGTACCTCCTGAAATTCAATACATTTGCATAACACATACCTGTTATGGCAAAGCTTCATGTTACGTGATCCTTAAAGGGATACTCCACTTTTTTTGGAAATAGGCTCATTTTACCACTCCCCCAGAGGTTAAACAGTTGGGTTTTACCGCTTTCAGATGTATTCAGCCGATTTTCTGATATTTAGAAGAATATCAGTAAACAGACCGCTTCTGGTCTCATTGACTTCCATACTATATTTTTTTTCCTACTATGGAACTCAATGAGACCAGAAACGGTCTGGTTACTGATATTCTTCTAAATATCAGAAAATCAGCTGAATGGATTTGAAAACTGTAAAACTCAAATGTTTAACTCTGGGGGAGTTGTAAAATGAGCCTATTTCCAAAAAAAGTGGAGTATCCCTTTAAGAAATCATTCTATGTGCTGATTTGGAGCTCAATAAACATTTCGTTTTATTATTAATGTTGAAAACAGTTGCACTGTTATTTTTGTGGAAACTGTGATACATTTTCTTAACAACTTTCATAAATAGAAAGTTTTCTGATCTATAAATCTTTGGGAAGATTTTAAATGCCTTTATTATCAATGTACTGACCCTTGTGTACAGTTAAACAAAAGGAAACGTTTCTTGGTAGGAAAAAAAAAATCTCTCAATAGTTCACCTTTAAACAACTCAAAATTAGGATATGTTTTATTGATGCATCAAAGACAGACATTTTCAATAGTGGTTAATACTAAATACAAAAAATAACTGGTGAAAGAACACATACCTTTTCAGCTGGTTTGTATTCGGGAACCTCCACTTTAGCTAAAACGCTTTGAACAGCCTCATAGGAAAGTTTCTGTGAATTATTGAACAGCACATAAGAAAAATCAACAACGAAATTACTTCAAGAATTTTATTCAGATGACACACAGGTAAAAAAAGAAAACAGACCCAGATTGAGATGTTAAAAAAAATTACCTCCTCTGAATATGGAATTTTATAAATTCCAGCAAAAAGGCGAGCTGCGCTGACAACAAAACCAAAATGCCTGATGTAGGAGAAAGACATTTTTCATGAACTTCCACACATTACATCTTTTTATTTTTTATTTCTCTCCATCACTGTGAGTAACAGTCTATAAACAGAATATTTACTCAGATACTCACAGTGGATCACTGAGATCAAACTCTATGGGAGAAGGCGGCCGTTTGGGAGACTGCCAGAACAGACCTGAAAAAAGAGAAAAAAACACTTTTCGTGACTCTGTTGGCTTTTAATACAGCTCCTTTGCACAAGTGAGCAAATCATGAGACTTACTGCCGTCTTTTAGCCGTGTGTCCAGAGGAAATGAGTGAAGTAGTTGTAATGCCTGAAAAATTAAAGTAAAAATGAGAAATGTTGTGTAAACATTGCACAAACACACTTTTTTTTTCAATGAGAAATATACTACTATAATATAAAGCATTTAAAAGCATTATATAAAATCCCTTTACATGCCAAAAACAATTCGGTCATTGGACTATTAACTTCTGCAGGACAGTTACCTTTCTTTTGAAGTACTTGTCAAATTTGAGTCGAGCAAGAGCTATACAGTGATTCCATTGAGTAGGTCTCCGACTCAACAACTTAATGACCTGAAATGATCCTTCCATACTCTCCCCAGCCATCATCCTCTGAACACACAAGCAATGAAATTAAACTACAACAAGGATAAATAAGTCTGTTTAGGTAAGCATGTAGTATATATCCTCACCTGTAACACATCCTGAGGTGATGAATGACTCTGCCAGAACATGTTGTAAATGGAGGGCTTGTGGGAGTAAGAGCTCTCAAACTATACACAACAAAAACAAGACCACAAATCAGATCGCTCAAAGCATTTCCAAACACTGTTAGGAGTTCTAAGGAGATCCTGATTGTCTCAAAGCTTTTTTTCGTCGTTTTTGACCAACTATTAGATAGTTGTTCAAAAACATCTGAACAAACAAAAAATGGATTTCATTTAATGAGTCTAAGTTGTCATAAAAGTCACACAGTGGCTGTTTGTGGTGAAAATTGACCAACCATTGGAAATGAAAGTAAAATACGCCAAAACAGAACAATTGTTTTATAATGTGTTGAATAAGATCACAGAAGTTAAGAAGTGAGCCATCAAGAGTGCAAAAGATTCACAAAGGAGAGTTAATGACGGATTCTTTAATTAAGGATTCTTTCAAATTTACACTTTTTAACTATGTCTATATTAAAAAATGTGCTGCATGTCCTAGAATAAAAATCATGTCCCTGATCATCCTTCATGTGGATTTTGGTATTGGTGATGGTAATGACATTTTTCACTTTTTGGGAAAAAAAATGCTGGATAAGCCATCAGCTAGAAGTCAATTAAAGGCCTGTTCACACCGGGACGAATTTCGCGCACGTTATTCGCCGACGTTTAACGCCTCGTGACTAAACAAAGGGCACCAATGTGAGTGTTCACACCGACGTGTAAAACGGCACGCGTAAAAGCGTCATTTTTAAAAAACGCCTCAGGTTCGTTTTTTTTATTTGACGCGCCGTGTCAAGAACTATCCGACCAATGAAATTGCCGCTTTTGCTTACGTATTTGGAGCTTCTGAAGAGACAGTAAAATACAACTTGGGGGCGCTCAAACACAAAACGGTCTTGCCGAGCACAACGGTGAAGAAGAAATACACATCACCGTCTACACAGCCAGGAAGAAATAAGAAGAGGAAGATGCAAGGCAAGATGAATGTAGAGCTGCTGTTCTCCTTGGTGCTAAAACATAAGAACTAATATTTACAGCTGGTAATGTGTGTAAGAGTGTGTGTTACTGACCTTGTCTCTGGCCCACTGTATGGTGTGTTCAATGACAGCAGGAAAAGACTTTAGAGTGCAAAACGGGATCTCCTCCTCCGGTGGGTCTCTCTAAGAAACACAACCACAGTTGAGAAAAAAAAAAACATGGGACAATTTATACACAAACTGGCACACAGCCTATATAAACACTTATTCACACTCACATGGCTGTTGTAGGACTCAGTGAGGTTTGGGATGATGATCTCAGTGTGCCCTTTCGTACCCATGGTACCCGAGTCTAAAAGAGCTTTCTGATTGGATACGCTCCGACTGCGAGTTCACAAAAGAACCATTAAAGAATGTGCAAAGAAGCACACTTTATACTTTGTAAAAAAATTAATTAATCATAGATTACCTATCCACATATCTCCGAGCCTCCACGTTGTCCAGTGCGGTGACCACCAAGTTGAGGCGGGAGAAGAAAGCATCACTATAAATGTCCTCTGTAGCAGGATATACTTTATTCAGATGAGCATCTATTTGGAGCTCTGGGTTTATTTCTAAAGTAGCAGCTGCTGCTGTAGTGCTCTTTGGCTTCTATTGAGAGGGAGGAAAACGGGCAAAAAAGAAATGAGAAGTAATTCATGAATGAAAGAGCGAAAAAAAAACTATCAAATTAATAAGATACCTGTATATGGTGTGGTCTGAAGAGAAACTGCCGGTTGAGGTTGGATTTCTCGATCAAATCTGGATCAGTAACGCAAATCTAGGAATTAAAAAAATGCATTCTAAGAATTGTACCAACTTTCCATTACTAAAGTAAATAAGAAGAGTCCTGTCAAGATGTATATCCCTACCTCTCCTGAGCATCTGTTCAATCCCACACCCAAAAGTGCCAAATTCTTCAGCATCTCACAGCCAATAGCACCACAGCCCACCATAAAGACTCGAAAACTGTGAAGTTTCAAACACAGCGACTCGCCGATACAAGCCCGCAATGCATCGTACCGATCACCCCTACAAGCACACGTCAAAAACAACATTTAAAGCTGTGATGCTTAACCTTTTTGATTCCAAGCATCATGATTTTTCCAGTTGTTTAAGATTTACTGGATAAAGATTAAGGATACATTTTGTTTTACTCACTATTTTTTTTTTTTTCATTTCTATTTGTTTTTTTTTTTCACAGTATGAATTTTACAGTACAACAGGGCATACATATACAATGTTCAAAGACAGTCATAACTGATTTTCCTTGAAAGCCCTTAATAAGACATTACTTTTTTTAACATAAACCAAAGAAAAACACCAACAAAGACAAAGACAAATAAAACTGTAGCTTAGAACCGGGGTATTGTATGTATTTTTCTCAGTGACAATCCTTGCATAGTAATTTGCTTTCTTCATCCATCTACTACACATAGTAAATTTAAGAGGTAATCATAAACATTCAGACCTTACCATAAGTCTCTGAACAAAATACGTTCTATGTTGCCTAATATATTTAAGCCATCCTTTCCAGATATTGTTAAATTTATCGACTTCCAATCTCATGGACGCAGTTAGCTTTTCCATATTATAAATGCTTAGCAATAGCATTCCATCTACCCATTCTTCCACTTTAGGCACCAAATCACTTCGCCATCTTCTGGTTATTGCTTTCCTACTAGCCAACAACATAATTCAAAGCAATTTATAATTGTCCTTTCTTTTTAACTTTACAGTCTCCGTTCTCCCAAGATACATAATTTCAAAGCTGGTTGGTACTTTCGTTTCTATCACCTCATCAATTACCACTTTTAATTGTGTCCATTATTAAGTTATATGAGAGCAACCCCAAAAGATATGGAAGTGATTTGCTGTAGTTTCACCACAAGATCTCCAACATTTAGTATCTCCATGTTTACTCTGTGCTGGGGTCGCAAAAAACCTTAGTGTATTTTTCCACCCATATTCCTTCCAAAATGAGGAATTTGTGGTTTTCCACGGATATTTATTTATTTATTTCCCCCAATCCTGACCTGACAACACTATGTTCACCTCCCTCTCCCATCTTTCTTTTATATAGACTGTGTTGTCTGCTTTCAGGTCCTCCATAATCTTGTATACTCACTAATTTATATCTGAAAAAACATTTTTTTATAGCTTGGTATAAGAAAAAAAAAATGCCCATGGAGGTAAAAGATTTTATTAATTAAAAATGACTTTTCCAGTTCTAGAAATAACAAAATTAGGCTACCTCATTTTTCAAGTGAGATCCATGGTTCTTCAACACCAAAAAAAACAAAACAAAAAAGTCATGATCATGATCCTTAGTTGTTTTGGCTTATTTTAAAGCTTTTTGTCTTATTTAAAATAAGTTTAAGTCATTTTGAGGTCTCTTGTAAGTTTGCTGAGGCCCCTGGTTGAGAACCAAAGATTTAAAAGAATTACGACTGAGTAAATGATGACAGAATTAGCATTTTTGGGTGAACTAATTCTTTCAAGACAATTTCCGAATTAAAATATAAATGCTTGTAGATCAGAAAGAACAAAAGTACGTCAAGCGATATTACTCAAAATGCTGTAGAAACATATGAATTAACAAAACAAGATTGCTTCACACTCACCTTGGGGCAAATTCCTCAGCAGGAAGAGATTGAAGGGGCTGAACCACCTCAACTGCATCAAGATAAAACTGTATAAACACACATATAAGAAAGAATTAATACCATCTCTTGATATTAATGCCATACATACACTACCATTTAAAAGTTTGGAGTCAGTAAGATTTTTTTTTTTACTTTTATTTAGCAAAAATACATTAAACTGAACCAAAGTGGCAGCAAAGACATTTAAACTGTTACTTTCGAACATTTTAAAGTGTATTGAGATTATTTTGAAAATATTATAAAAATAGAAAAAAATGTAACTGCAATAATATTCTGTATTTTTGTTCAAATAATTGCAGTCTTGGTGAGTACTAGAGACTTCTAAAAACATTCAAAATCTTTCAGACTCCAAACTTTTAAATGGTAGTGTACTTAAAAGGCAAAAGAACATCTGACCTTTGACTTACCCATTGCTGAAGCGGGGAAAACTTTCCAGTGAGAGCCTTTAAAACCTCCTGACTAGCGATACCACCCACCGCCGCCGCTAGAGGAGAGAGACATCCCCTCGCACAGCGCGACACACACCTCACCAGATCCTGGTTTATGCATACCTGACAACACACATTTTAAATTAAAAGATGGAAGTGTGAAGATGTGCAAAACAGGATGTGGTCTGTTTTTAGTAAAAGAATTCAAATAAAAAAACTGACTTTGTTTTTAAGCGTTTTGCTGATCTCCTCTGTGAACTTCAGGAGCAGCTCAGCATCCTGCAAACAACTACATACACAATAAGACATCACAATTTTAATCATCTATGTCAATCTTAATCAGAGAAAGATAAAAAGAGAGAATTTAAAAATGCAACAAGCTATTTGTCGTCCACAATGAATGAGAAATGACACAGCCAATTAGAAAATTTTTGATGTTTAAATGTACAGTTATTGTATGTGGAACCACAATTTTGACCAGTTTTGGGTGGGTTTTTTTTTTTTTTTTTTTAGCCAGAAACCTGAAAAAAGTTTTGGTAATTGAATTTGGGTAGTTTAACTGTGTATGCTGTTCAGGGTGGCGTCTTAACTAGTCTTAAAGTCTAGTCTTAAAAGTTAAAACAGACAACACAGAATTCCAGAAAAACTTTTCATAAGTCTTTATCAAATTTTTATCATTTTTATTATAATTATTTTTTTTTACTTTATATTTTTTATTTATTTAAAGGTTTTATGAATTCAATTGATTATACATGCTTTTGACATTTAAAAAGAATATGGAAAAAAAATAAAATAGAAATTTGAAAAAAATTAAATTGATTTAATTGGGCCCTGTATAAAATAATACACATTGTGTGTACGAAATAAACACTGAAACGGTCATAGGAAAAACGCTGACTGTTTCGGTCAATGATTTTGACCCCTCCAAAACAATTTCGGTTGCTGAAATTTTGGTGCATCACTACTATAATCAATCAATTAATCTATTTAAAACATAGTGATCTGCTATTGGTAAAGCTCGCTAGGTTTCTTAGGCACAGTTTGAAAGAGGAAAACAGTTACTTACCCGATGCTGGGGAGTCTAGCATGCTGTTCCAGGAAAGCATCCAAAGCTAACATGATAGTATGGAGCAGCAGAGGGACCTGAATGGATAGGGTACATTTTTTAGGACAAAAAAAGTGACTGATTCTCATGTCAATAAACATAACTGGACTCCAACAATGAGAGAGCCTGTGTTTGACCTCGGGTTTACTGAAGTCTGGAGTGAGGAGCCGAGGATCAGATAACTGCTGCTCCATTGTCTCCTAAACAGACCATAAATAAAGAAAAGTGTTACTCCTCATAATTTACCACTATTAAACAGAACAACTCAAGTTGGTGTTAACATACAAAGCTGAAGGTTTTGGGAATCTTGACCAGGCGGAAGATTCCCCCGTGAGCATATGGCTGGAATGATGATGTATCTCCAATTGCAAAACTGTAGGGAGACAGGACTAAATACACACACATAGACAAGAGTGTTAAGTATGTCAGCAGAGTACATCATTGCGCATGATGAAGGTAGAGTCTGTGTTCATACCCGTAACTTGGTGTGTGGAACTATTGAGTTCACTCATGCCATTGATCTCTTTAAAACACACACTCTGCCCTGTCTGGAGACCGTGCGTCCGGCTGTCCATACACGTCACAACACCAGGGCTCCCCTGTGATTGGATGCCAAGCAGTAAGTTAAAAAACGACCCATATCTCAGATTAAGTTACGGCAGGTATGGTTAGATGGTACTCGTTGTGCTCGTATGTGTGTAGACAACATTTGATGGTATCGTTTTAATCGAACCCAACTTGCCAAGTGTGAAAATACCCTAAATGTGACAAAAGAAAGAATAACATACCAAAAGTAATCTGAAGGTGAGACAGTGAGGTGCTTTCATTACCTGGCTGATGTTTTGGATGAAGACTTCTTTTGGTTCTTCTCCAGTAGGGTCAGACACCTCAAACGTCTCCCCAAAATCACAGAACACTCGCGAGCAGATCCCAAAAATATCACAGCCAATGAACTGCACCAAAAACACATTTTTAAAGCATCCAAACAAAGAGTTCTAGCTATGTGCAAATATATCTGGGAATATCTGTACCTTAATCGGAGGCTGCAGAGAGTGGCAGAAATGGTTGATTCGTTTCTGTAAGCTCAGCTTTGTTTCTGTCAGTACTACACACTTAAGAAATAAATACAAGAATAGACACATTAAGTATGATATGAACATATAGAATAATCTAACTGGAATAATGGTAAATAATGTAAAATGAGTGTTGCACTTTGAACTTAATGGAGACTGACCTGGTATCTCTTCAGGAAGCTGAGGTCAGTGTTTTCATCCAGGACATCAGTGGACACACTGACCTGAACATACGGGTTTAACTCAGCCACTCGCGAATGAACAGCTTCCACCCTTAGAGAGAGAGAAAATCATTGTGGTCACTGCACAGCTTTATTGAAAAAAGAAGACAACTAACAACAACCTATAGTCGGACAAGGCCCCAAAGACAATTATGTAGAGTCTTAACTTTGTCACAGGAATAAATATAAATCACAATTGAGTTATTTTCTTCTGGAAATTCAATCCAAAAAAAGGGATTGAATTCAGTCTGCTTGTAACAAAAGTAACTTTAGTGTACCTTTTCTTTTGGCTTTGCACATCCTCCTCTCTGATGAAGAAGTTGGTGCCCAGATCCCAAACTTCACATCGCTTACTGTCATGAAGGGTGACTGCCTACAAACACACATGTGCAAATCTCATGACACTGCTGAAAAGTAACTGCTCAGCGAATAGTCCAAGTAGCGTATAACAGTACAAAGAGTATACACAATATACTATGGATAATAGGTGTTGAAAATTAATATAAATCAATATACAAACTAACAATTTCACAATACAATTTCAAAATCTTGGGGTGAGTTTTTCGGAAAGAAATTATTCTAATTCAACAAAGATGCATTAAATTGTTCAAAAGTGACAGTAAAGACAGTACTAACGATACAAAATGTTTTATTTCAATAATAAATGTTCTTTTGAACTCACTATTAACCCCCCCCCCCCCCCAAAAAAAAAACCGATATCACTCATTACCTAAAAAAATGATATCAATGTTTTCACAGAAATATTAAGCAGACATTAAGCAACATTGATAATAAAAAGAAACTGAGAATCAAATCAGCATATTAGAATGATTTCTAAGGGATCATTTGACATTGAATACTGGAGTAATAATGACTGCTAAAAAATAAGGAATAAATAACATTTTAAAACACATTAAAATAGCAAACAGTTATTTTATAATGTAATAATATTTACCATTAATATTTTTACTGTATTTATATATAAAAAAATGCAGCCTTGGTAAGCATAAGAGACTTCTTTTAAAACGATAAATACAACATTTGAACAGCAGTGTATTACAAAAAAATAATCATTTGGCCATGATTTTTTTTTGTATGTCATGAAAACTGTTTATAAAAATGTTCTGTGTATATATTTTTTTGTATATAGAAAATGAAGAACAAAATAAAATCACGACATTTATCTTACCTTCACTCCTGCCAGAACAATGTTTTTTGCTGCACAAGATGAGAGATTTTTGATTAGAAATTAAGTGGCGTGAACACTAAACACAAATTAAATGGTTAAACTGTAGATGAGGTACATGGTATCAAATGTATAACTCATAGGATAAGGACCAGTGTTGTTTACATCTTGTGAAATGGTCTATATATATATTAGGGCTGTGCAAAAATTAATTGCGATTAATCGCATCCAAAATAAAAGTCTGTGTTTATATAATATATTTGTGTGTGCTGTATATAATTATTTTGTATATATTAATACACACACATGCATGTATATATTTAAGAAAACGTGTTATTCATTTATAAAATATTTATATTTATATAATATAGATTTTGTATTTATATATATATATATATATATATATATATATATATATATATATATATATATACACAGAATTTAAGCGCAAATAATTCTTAAATATATACATGCATGCATAGATATTTATAAATACAAAATAATTATATACAGCGCACACAAATTTATTATGTAAACACAGACTTTTATTTTGGATGGGATTAATCACAATTAATTTTTGCACAGCCC
Source organism: Pimephales promelas (assembly GCF_988280905.1). Lineage (NCBI taxonomy): Eukaryota > Metazoa > Chordata > Actinopteri > Cypriniformes > Leuciscidae > Pimephales > Pimephales promelas. The sequence continues at coordinate 29,917,987 of NC_142774.1, forward strand.
TAATATATATATATATATATATATATATATACTTTTTTTTTTTTTTGCATGGTTGCATAAATGATTCATAATAAATACTGAAATATTTAAAAACACACACACATATAAATATATATATATATATATATATATACATACACAAGCATTGTCAATTTGGATTTTATAGTGACTTTAAAATCATGAAATCATGTAAGTAGTAAAACAATGAAATACAAATATGAAAAATGAACTGGAGTGGTGTGTGGATGGACATTGGCACCACTCACCTATTTCCACTCCAAGAGCTCCCATTCCACTGACAAGCACAGAGGACTGGGCCATCTGCTGCATAGCACTGTCCCCCAGCACATACCGCTGCCGACTGCGCGTACACACACACAAACACACACACAATTAGGAGCAGGAAAGTACGATTGAATCTGATTCTTAAAGTGCCCCTATTATGCTATTTTAAAGTCTCCTAATTTTGTTTTGGAGGTCTCCTACAACAGGTTTACATGCATTAAAGGTCAAAAAACTGTTTCATTTTCTCATAAGAAACATTGCACATCACCACATTTTTCAATGATTCTCAAAAGATTCCATGGATCAATCAGTCTCTCTAAAACCCTCCTTTCCGTGAGCTACTCTGCTCTGATTGGCCAGACAGCTCAGTCTGCTGTGACCGGTCTACAGCATTTAGCGTGCATCGAAAAACAAAAACACCCATTGCCATAGCTAAACTTCAGCTCTATCCAGAGGCATCCAGCAGCTCAGCGTTTGCACACCGTAAACTAAAGACAGTAATGAATGCTGACATTGATTATACCATATAAATCTGAGCGCTAGTCCGATGATGAAACATTGGAAGAAATAGTCATTAAACCCGAACCTCTATCGCAAGGAAGACTTGAGCAGGACGTTTCTCAGTGATGCACTACTTGGGGTACATTGTGAGAGGTTGCAAATGTAATTCCTCACCATCAGCATTACCTGATGTTTTATCTTTACTCAAAGTAGTAAGAACGACAGACGATCTGCATTAATAGACAGTTTTATGTAATAGTGGGCCACATCTGATTAGCAGACGTATTTCAGTAAAACAGTAATAACATGAGTTAGCCAGTTAGCAGGAGACCTACACAATATAAAACACAAAATACTAAATATTTTAAACACCGGTAGAAAATATATACCAATAATTAGTCATTCTTACAGGATGTGATTCTGAGGAGCAAGTTAGACAAAATAAACTGGGTAGGCTACTAACCCATCTACAGCAAGTGTTTTGCGAAACCTGCATTGAATTCCGAGATTTGAGAAGCAGGTGTCAGTAAAATGAAGGGAACAAGGCAAAAGTTTGCGATTATACTGCTGTGGTATCGAGATAAAGATGAATTTTAACCAGATTCTTCACAGCCTCATTCTTTGGAAGTGAAAATAAACCCAATTTACGTATGACGTATGAACTTTGCGAAAATAGATTCGAACTCTAAACGACTCGTTTGAGCGGTTCAGAGTCGACTCTTCTTTTTTAGATAAACTAACTTTGTTTAAGATGCCCTTTAAGCTTTACAACTTTGCAGACTGTTTACATTCAGTCACACACTGCATGAAATTTTTAAAAATCAACAATAGGGGCACTAACTAATCAGACTTTATACATGACAGAAAGCAAAGCCTGTCTCAGTGGCCCTGTTTACACCTGGCATTAAGATGTGTTTTTCGAATGGATCTCAAGTAGACAAGGGAGACACATTCCTGTTTACACTACGAAAGCAATCTGGTCGAATACATTTTCGACTACCTCTGGAAGTGGAGGACCCCTTTAATACCAGGTGTAAACAGGGCCAGAGTTTCAGCTTCAGTATTTACAGTGTACCTGTACAGAGAATCATCTATATCCATGGAGTCGGCCATAGTGGGAAGGGGAGAGGGGGTGTCCAGATGTTCCTCTGTAAGAGTCTGTAGGAGAGATAAAGAGAATCTATTCAGCGCTGACAATTGAAGTTTACAGCTGCAAACCTCCTTTTTTCAAACATATGGATATGTCAGGCATGTTACTTTTTAGACCCTTTTGACAGGTATTATCTACAGTAGCCCTACATCAACATGACCTGCTCACGAGCACCTTAGGAGGACTGGCAAACCACTCTGTAAACTGGTTCGACTGATTCATTCAAAAGAACCGAATCAAAGCAACAACTCATGGCCAAATCACTATAGCTTAATAGCACATTTAAAAAAAAATATATACTCACAACGGAAACCATAACTGTAATCATTTCCATAACTTTTCCAGCCGTTAGATAACATGATTTTAAAATCCCCATATATGTCACGGTTTTCCTTGAGCATTTTAGCTCTGAATGACTCGACAATTAATTCTACCTGCAGTGCCAGTTCGGTTTTACGCTTGTCATGTCATGCTTCACATTATATACATACATTTAGGAAATAATCCACACATTATGACTTTCTTAAAAAAAAAACAAAAAAAACAATCAATTTGAGCAATGGCACACGAAATTACAGATATAACGTGTATATCCCCCATATAAAGACGACAGGCTCTAAATAAAGACCTGAACAACCATATAAATTACATCATCACAAAAACATTTCATATTTAATTGTAGATCATTAAACATGTAATAAAATCATTAGTTCATCATCATATTGCTTCCTCATATCTAACTGTTATGTATCATTAGCACATCGGCTAACTGAGATGCTCACAAAATTTGCTTCTCTGTTTAACTATAAACAAATCAATCAAATCTGCAGGCACGACTCAGCCAAATGCGCCTTTACGACTGTGATTACTTGATTTCAGTAAGTCGTGGTTTAAAGTAAGGTCTGTAGCATAGAAAGAGAGAGAGAGCTGTGTATTAGCTACCTGTCAATGTGCGCTAGGAACGATCAGCACACTTCTTCTACTGCGCATGCGCGCTGGGGTTTCGTGGTGGGGAAACTATCTACCGCCACCTAGAATGGGTTACCGAATCATTTATTGACAAGTATAACGTTACACACCATACACACATAAAAAGAATTTGTCTTCTTGACAAAATATGCTTTCAGTACACAGCAACAACAACAACAATAATACATATAACTTAAGGACTACAGAGAGATTTTTTTTATAATAAGAAATAGAAAATATCAGCTCTGTATTCTGATCAAATATTCACCTTTTACATTTTGCAAAAAACTTCTTTAAATATCTAGGTGGTCAGATGATTTTGTTGGCATGTTTGATGTGCATTCATTTATACTCAGCATACAGTGTTTCAGCACGAGACACAAAAAGTTGTTTGTGCTGACTTATCAAACCTGAACCAAAAACGTTCACACTCACACTCACACACACACACACACACACACACACACACACATTTGAACTCACATTTCTACACAAGCGGAGCAGCCTTGAACTGCTATCCCAGCAAATGATATCTAAAATCAGATCTTGCAGATCCTAAATTTGTTTGTTTTCTTTCTCTTTTGTTATTTTTTATTGATGTGCTTATAAGTCAATGTCTTTAGATAAATCACTTTTCAAAATTGCAATAAACTGTTTCTATTTATTTTTCATATGACATATTTGGTTTGAGTGTTTCTCAACATTCATTGCTTTTCAAGGGCCTACATTTGCCCATTATTTGCTCGAGACCCTGATAAATGATTGACTGTAATAAAATCAATAGTCTTGATGCCAGAAATTGAGAAACATTCAATGTGCTAGTGATATGGTACTTTGGAATGTAACAAACAACGTAACAAACAAAAAACATATCTTACATTTGCTCCCCCTGGGTCATGTTGTGTGGAGAGAAACAGACAGAGCAGTGTTGTCAGTGTTGGGGAGAAGGGGGATAGGGGTGTGTGGTTTGGGGGAGGCAGTTGACTGGATTGTTGAGGGGTATGAAGATATTTTTGGTGCAAAACTACTGAACTTCGTAGTTGTAGAGAATAGCCACACATGTAATTTTGAAGTCACAGAGAGAAATGTTTTAAAACTTGCAAACTTGTAGAAACTTGTATGTACTTGTGTTTGTGCTATAAATATACAAGACATTTGTGAGAAAATATTCTACAAGTGTGTAACTCTCATTGGATGAATTCACACACTGATTTGCAGATATTATATAGATACCATATTCACTGCAGCAAAATGTGAGCGTACAAGTTTTTTTTTAATTTGTGATTTGTAGAATAGGATTTGTGCACCTGCAATGAAGAATTTGAGAAGGTGTCAGTTGTGTTTGTGGAAGATAAAAAAAAGTCTACAAGTTTGCAACTCTTAAAACATTTATCTCTGTGACTTAAAGTTTACTGATACGCATGCGTGCTATTCTCTACAACTACAAATTTCACTGTCACAGGCGTTCAGTAGCCTAGTTTACACACATACATCACAGAGACGTCTATTTGTGTTTACATCTGGAAGACATATTTTTAAGAGCGTTTGCTCATCTGCAATCAATGCTTCTATCAAAATTGAATGTGTAAAGTGCAAAAATGCAACTTGTGCAAGGTAATATAAAGTGCTAAGTGCCATTAAGGTGCCTAACAGCTGCCGGAACAAAAGATGTGCATCCTCTGTTCTGCAGCTGAACTCAATAACGCCACTCGGAGGTCTCGATAACGTCTATATATAGGACGTTTCCTGTTAGATGTCAAATAGACGTTTAGACGATGTCTTTAAGATGTTTCCAGACGAAGTGATCTTTAACAGACATCTTGTAGACATAGGCTACATGTGCTATCTGTGAGAGGGGGTCAGAATAGTGGGATTATTGATCGTACAGAGGTCAAGATTATCGAACAAATACGAAAATTATCGAACATTGAGAGAGAGGGCCAACCCACACACACACACACACACACACAGAGAGAGAGAGAGAGAGAGAGAGAGAGAGAGAGAGAGAGAGAGAGAGAGAGAGAGAGAGAGAGAGAGAGAGAGAGAGAGAGAGAGAGAGATGATCCATTGGTTTCCTGCCCTAAACTGTTCACACACTGCACTTGCTGCCGCTTCCATCTTCTGTCATACTATACCAAAGATCTCTGCAATTGATTGCTATATTGTTCGTAATGTGGTGCAGTAGAACAGCGCTCGGGAGACTGCAGAAGATCACCCCGTGTACCGTCACAGGATTTCATCGCGCGATGTCCATGTTACCCAAAGTTTATGTGACGCGCAAGGTGCCGCCGGCCGGACTGGAAATTCTCCGCAAATCCGGACAGTAAGTGGAAGCAGTCAGCCAACACATATAAAATCTGTTGTTTTTTTTAACTCCACTGTTATCGTTTGGTGCGTATGACACTTTAACATTGTTTTTCGTGTTTGACTTTGAAATCGAATTCACAATGCCACTCTGTTTCAAGTTGGTCCAACAGAAATCTACTTTTGATAGTGACTTGTGTGAGCTGTGTTTCTTATATCGCTAAACTAATGACTAGAAAATGGACCCTTTTCCCCACGAAATCTCAACTTCAGTGTTTTTGAGTGGTGCTTTTCACACCCTAAACCTAATATTCATTCAAAGTTACTGAAAACCTAGTGATCATCTTGAATAAAAAGTTGTACCCTTAAATTTTCATTCATTATGTGTATAGGCCCTAAATGTAACACGGACACAGCCAAGTTTAGCCTACTAAAGCAGTAATAACCAAAGGCTTGTTTAACATGTGGCAACTGGGACCTCTGCTCAGTTGAAGATAACCGAGGGAGAAAAAGTTAATAAAAAACTTTTGACAGACTGGCTGAGCATTCTAATTCTGAACATTAGTCACCTGGGTCTCATTTCTATACAGATTTTAAAACAATCAAGAAAACAAATATCATGAGTCAAGAAAACAAAAAAAGTGTATTTTTAACAATCTGTCATTTCAGTCTGTTTAACTTTGATTTGAAAATTTGTGGACAGCCACAATGATATGAACTGTTTTGATCAATTTATGGAGATTTAATGGAGCCAAATATGCAAATCATTGAACTTCTCTCTCTCTTACTTTCTCACCGATCATAACCTTCTCTAAATTCTACCCACACAATATAGGGTGCAGTTTGAGATGTGGGACTCTGATGACCCTGTGCCCCGAGTGGAGCTGCTGAAAAAGGTCAAAGGTTGCGATGGAATACTGTGTGTACTCACAGAGAAGATTGACGCACACCTATTGGACGCTGCAGGTTAGCTTGCAATGCATGATCATTAGGTTGAAACAAAAGCAGACAAATTCAGTTACATGTGTGTGTGTCTCAATAATGCAGGCCCAAATCTAAAAGTCCTGAGCACCATGTCTGTTGGCTTTGATCATCTTTCTCTGGATGAACTCAAGAAAAGGTCAGTTAACTTGTGCAGGTAAAATTTAGGGTTGAATTTCTTGAAGTGTGCATTGTTTACATAGGCTTGTGTGTTTCCAGGGGAATCCGTGTGGGATATACTCCTGAGGTACTGACTGACGCTGTGGCTGAATTGACTGTCGCCCTGTTACTCACTACATCCAGAAGACTCATTGAGGCCACACATGAGGCTAAAACGTATTAAAACTAACAGCACACACACATTTGCTTGTCAATCATGCACTTATACTGATTTATACTTGTGTTTAGGGGTGGCTGGGGAACTTGGAGAACTTTATGGCTGTGCGGTCATGAACTAGCAAACAGCACAGTTGGCATTTTGGGACTTGGGAGGATTGGTAAGGAGGAATAAGGTTGCCTTATGACCATATACAATTTTCATTTATTAGTTGAGGGTGATGGCTAAAGGGATAGTTCACCAAAAAAAAAAAAAAATTAAAATCACCCTCATGTTGTTCAAACCCCATAAGACCTTCGTTCATCTTCGGAACACAAATGAAGATATTTTTGATGAAATCTGAGAGCTGGATCACTCCTCCATACTAGTCCATAGGCTTCTTGAGGGATTGAAACTTGCTGGCCTCGAAAAGTTATTAAAGACATCATTAAAATAGTCCAAGTGACTTCAGTGGCTCAATCTTAAGTTTATCAAACGACGAGAACACTTTTTGTTTCAACTATTCGTTTCCATTCGTGGTCCGAAGATGAACGAAGGTCTTACGGGGTTGGAACAACATAAGGGTGAGTAAATACTGACAGAATTTTCATTTTTGGGTGAACTATCCCTTTAAATTGAGGTTGTGTGGTGTGTACCGTATATGTGTGTAGGTGTGGCTATCGCCGAGCGTCTGAAGCCGTTTAAGGTGAAGAAGTTCATCTACTCAGATGTTGAGCCGAGACCTGAGCTCGCAAATATGATAGAGGCAGAATATGGTGGGAAGATCTCAGAACATTCATGTGAGTTTGGGTTTCTAGGTAGCAAACAAATAAACTGTTTGTGTGTGTGCGATCAGTCTCTTTAGATGAGCTGGCCAAGGAGTCTGATTTTCTGGCCATATGCTGTGCTCTGACTCCAGAGACTCATGGGATTTGCAATTGGAATCTCTTCTCCAAGATGAAGAAAAACGCCATCTTCATCAACACAAGCAGGTAATCCTAATACACCCTTTCTAGCGATGGGTCATTCATGAACGATCCGTTCATTAAGACTCGGATGTGTATGAAAGACTTGGGAGGTAAAGTATTTATGTTCCCTGTAAATAATTTTTTATGTATTATAATGATTTCATATTTAGAATATGATCAAGATTGCATAGGTGCATGTGTTCAAAAGTATAACATTTAAAGCCACTTAAATAAACGAAATGACTTGATCGAACAAGAGTCAGTAAAATGACCTGAACTTCCCATCACTAAATCCTTTCCAGTGCTATTTTCATATTACTGATATACTATTATTAGTATTGGATTACATTTGCATTTAGTTATGTAGCAGACGCTTTAAACCAAAGCGACTTACATCTGAGGACGAAATCAAACAAGTTATAGCGAAGAGGCAATAACAACACAAGAAGACCCCAAAATACAAAGTTCAAACATTGCTCAGAGTAGTATAAGAGTAGTCTGAGGAGGTCAGCTGGTCATCAAGATTACTCCAAGATTTCTGACCGACCTTAATTGGGTGATTGAGGAAGAATCTAGCTGGATAGTGAAGTCGTGCTGTAGAGACAGATTGGCAGGGAGGACGAGAAGCTCAGTCTTAGCCAGGTTGAGCTGCAGGTGATGTTCCCTCATCCATGCAGAGATATCAGCCAGACAGCTTGAGATACGTGCAGCTACTGTGGGATCATCTGGTTGAAATGAGAGGTAGAGCTGGGTGTCATCAGCATAGCAATGGTAAGAGATGATGGGTCCCAGTTAAGTGGTGTCAATGGAGAGGAGGAGGGGTCAATGGAGAAGAGGAGAAGTCCAAGCACTGAACCCTGGGGAACCCCTGTGTTCCCCAGGGTTCAGTGCTTGAATTAGATTTCATTATATTTTCAGAATACCACTAAAAAGTGAGCATGGCCTACTATACAATAGAGAAGAAAACACTCACAACTTTTGTTTCATGCTGACTTTTTGAGCAAATTGAAATTGAAACTGAAATTGAGCAAATGTGCTGGACATACAGTAAGTGCATCTTTAAAGGGATACTCCACTTTTTTTGGAAATAGGCTCATTTTACCACTCCCCCAGAGTTAAACAGTGGGGTTTTACCGTTTTTGAATGTATTCAGCCGATTTTTTTTTTATATTTAGAAGAATATCAGTAACCAGACAGTTTCTGGTCTCATTGACTCCCATAGTATATTTTTTTTCCTACTATGGAAGTCAATGAGACCAGAAACTGTCTGGTTACTGATATTCTTCTAAATATCAGAAAATCAGCTGAATGGATTTGAAAACGGTAAAACTGAACTGTTTAACTCTGGGGGAGTGGTAAAATGAGCCTATTTCCAAAAAAAAAAGTGGAGTATCCCTTTAATGCACCCTGTATGAAGACATACATCAATGTCACTTTTGGGATACTAACCTTAAAAAAAGCATCAAAATTCATGTTTTTAGAAATTTTAAGCATTCACTTCAAGGTAACACATATGGCTCTCAGCAACATATTGTCAACAAGGCCCTTGTTATTGTATAGAGGGGGAGTGGTCAATCAGGAGGATCTGTATGAAGCCCTGTCCACCGGTCGGATTGCTGGAGCCGGCCTGGATGTGACCACACCTGAACCACTGCCCACACACCATCCTCTTTTCACACTCAAAAACTGTGGTAAGCATGCTTGTATGTATTTTATTGAAGTATCTGATGCAGGTTTTCTCTGAAAGTATCCTGTTTATGTTTGTATCTGCAGTCATTCTTCCCCACATCGCCAGTGCTTCCTATACGACACGAAACTCCATGTCTGCTCTTGCTGCCAATAACCTGCTGGCTGGACTCAGAGGAGAACGCATGCCCAAAGAACTTAAACTGTAGAACTAGTTAAGGGAATAGTTCTTTTTACAATGAAAATTGTCTTTATTTACTCACCTTCCTGTTGTTCCAAACCTGTATGCCGTCGTGTTTCCATGGCACGGAAAAGGAGAATTTGTGAAAAATATTCACACACCTCTTTTATACAGAAGAGTTTACAGTGACCACAGCTCCAAAAAAAGTTACAAAATAACTCGTATTAAGGCCAAGAACCGATAAGTGGCCTACAATAAAATTCTATATTATTAAGTGATTTAAAATAAAACAAATTTAATTATTTTAAATGGTTGAGTGAATTTTTGGCGTCACAACTTTAAGGTTCAGTACAAAAAAAATGCACAATTCTTTTTGAGATTTAATGAAGACTAGGTTTAACTTTTAAGATTAGGTTGTTCTTTTAAAAGAACAACAATGCTGGAGCAACATTTGTTTTCTGACATCAAAAGCCCAGTGTTTGTGAGTACACAGACAAGGTTCACCGTCTGAGATCAATGATCTACAAAGAGCAAACTGAGAAGGTCCATGCAAGTCTTTTAGGCCCTTGAATATATTGCTAGTTTAGCCAAGTCTTTTTCAAACCGGACAAAAACAAACACATTAATAAAAAGAGGTCTAGCATTCTTCATGATTTTATTTATTTAATTTTCTTTTTTAAACAGTAGAAAAAAACGAGTGCTCTAACAACTTGTGATTAATACACAAACTCACATAAAATCCTTTACTTTTGGCATCTCTAGATCTAGAAAAAAGGAAATCCCAAGGCAGTTGTTTTACTTCCATTGTGATTCAATTAATATGACCTCTGTAACAGTTAACACGATATGTAGATCCATAAGGTCATTGGCTTTGTGACGATTAATATGTAAATCGAGTTTACTTTAAACAGGCTTTGAACTTCTGATATCCCAAGTACATTTTGTTGATTATACTAGTTTTGTAACAGAACTATTTCATAAACACACGTTTTAACCTTCATGTAAAAAAAAAACCCCAAACAAATAATTACAATAATTTATAGACTTAAAGTCTCCATTTTTTTTTAGATTAATGTGCAGTCTTCGATAAAGGCCCGGGTTAAGATTTTCCATATTTAGAACTTTTGAGTTCATCCAATCAAACAAGATTTCATATAGGTGCAATATTTACCATGAAAGCAAAGGCATCACTTTAGTCAATTACAGGGCATAAATAAAATGCTAAAAATCTACAGTAAGATAACTTATTTACAGGTTGGAATGTGTTATAAAAGCAGCTTTTCAACGATTATACTTAGTTTGAGTATTTAAGGACTCCTCTCAGTACAGTATCAAACACATGACAGAAGACAACACTTCACACAAAATACTAAGACATGACCATCATATAATATTAACTAACGGGATCCATAAACAACCACTAATACAATGACTGAACATCTATTTTCATTTACAGCATCATTTTTTAAATTCTATACGATTACTTACTCCACAAACCATAAAACATTAAAGCCTTAAAGACTGAAGGTGCAATTTTACATAAAAGTTCTTTTCTTTCACGAACATTCTCTCTTCTGCACTGGAAGGTCAAAAGAGGCACATGAATTAATAATACCCTTTTCTAAAGTGGCACCCCGACTAATAACTACCACTTGATTTTGCTCAAATTCTTCAATATGAATTGAATCACCAAGGATGTGCATGGTGTACTTGGAAAGAGTGTGTACCCATAAACATTGCAGTCTACTATTCTCTACTAGTAGTTTCAGCCACAGAGGCATCAGTGGTGGCTTTACCAGAAGCAAAACAGTCTGAAAGTCCATCTATACAATGCACAGCCGTTATCAATATAAGAACATCCAAATTTTCCCCTATGGTCATTCTTACTTGTTGTTGCCTTATAATAGAAGGCATTTTATTTGACCTTTTAACAGCAAAAGTGTACCATTAGGGTTTCTGGTAGGATCCTCACCTCATAATCCATTTGCTACATATAAGCTGTGTTCCAAAATCTAGCAAGCTTACAACCTAGACAGCATTGTAAGGCTTTATAGGCAGTTTCTCAGTGTGAAGGCTGATGGTTTTGACCAAATTCTAAAGCTGAATCGCATGTATCCCGTGCAATCAAGGCAATGCAATAATGCATTGCACCAAGCTCACTGGGGAAGAAAATGAATCCAAAATGGTTGCATGATTATAAATATACTATTAAAGTACTGAAAAAAAAAATGGACAGGGCACACCCTTCGCAAACTGCCAACAAACATCACCAGGCAGGCTCTCAGGTGGAACCCTCAAGGCAACCGGAAGCGAGGCCGCCCAAAAAACACATGGCGACGCAAACTCGACGCAGATGTCACAAGTAGGGGCTTCAACTGGAGTCAACTAGAAAAAATGGCCCAGGACAGAAATCTCTGGAAGTCTATTTTCGGCGGCCCATATCCCGGGAGGGGTGGAGGACACAACTAACTAACTGAATAAAATATTGAAAAAATACTATTTAGCAACATTTAAACATCAAACCAAGATGATGCACTATACTATGAATGGGAGAAAGTGCAACGCAAATTATGACGGAAGTCCCAGCCAATCAGCATTTGGTAAAGTCATCGCATCACTGCAAATGCTGTTAGAAGCTCCAGTTGACTTAGTCCACAGTCAGTGTCATGAGACAGGCTTAGGACAGCACATGTGCACTGATTGGACCAACCTGAACTTTAAAAAAAAAACTTTTTAGCACTATTTAAGCATTAAATAAAACATTAGAACAGCTCATAAGAGATTTGAATTGTGAGAGGGTCAAGCAGTTTTGAGTAGACAGAACTTGGTCTTGGACACCAGAAATAGCTGCCAAAAATAACCGCAGAGTGAAATGACTTTACTTAAAAAGGACTTTACGTCAAACTCCATTGGAATCAACTGTAAGCTATACAGAGACCCTAATGGGAAAATTGAAATGGCAGGAGGAATTATATTTCAGTGATTTTGCGTTAGCCCATGCAAAAGTCTTAAGTTCTAAAACTTTGCATTTTCTTGCAAAAGGTTTCTGTTTGGCCAAGAAACTTTGCCTTAGTGGACACAAAAGTATTGAAATGTAAGTTTGCAAGGGGAATGAAAAATGTTGAATGAGGGCAATGAAATATTTTGCCCTCCCATCTCAAAAATTTCCCATCACCACCATGTCATGGGCAACTGCAGACCCGAGAAGCCAGTTCCCTGCAGAGTTTAGCTCCTTCATCCCAATCAAACATACCTTAAAAACAAACCAAAATCTTCAGGATTACTAGAAAATGGCAGGCAGGTTTGTTTGATTAGAGATGGACCTGAACTCTGCAAGGCAGTGGCCCTCCAGGACCGGAGCTGCTCATCTCTACCTTAAGAGCTCTGTAGTGTTAAGCATTATGTGTGGTGCACAACGCAACTGCCTTTGTTCCAACGTGAGCTTCCATTTCAGTTATGATACTACCTTAAAAGGCAGTGGACAGCCAGGCAACTCACTTGGTTTTGGAACAGAGCTTCAGCAGTTCTCTTTTTTTACCAATTTTCAACAGGGCCACCAATTAAAGCTGATATGTACTTCTAAAGTACTAAAATAAAGTCAAAAATATGATGAAGGTTAATGTTTAAGTATCTTTAACAGTAAATATTATGTTAACGTAACTCAATTTAAAGAATTTAAAGACTTTGGGTTCCCCCGAAGTTCACCTAGTGGGCCCTCGGCTTTCTGGTTGAGAACCACTGGCCTAAAGGTACACTGAAGCAAAAATAACTCAACAAGACAGCTGACAAAACAACACAAACTTTCATAGAGGGACTGAAACTCAAAACGCTTCTGATCATCATGATCCACGATTCAGCTACTAAGGTTCAGTCTGACAACAGCTTGCAATGCTTGAAGCAGACCTCTCCATCACAATTCTTTTAAAAACATTTCACAGTGAAACCTAAAGGGATAGTACACACAAAACATTTAGCATGTTGTTCCAAACCTGTACGACTTGCTTTCTTCTGCCGAACCACACTGCAGAAGAAAGTCAGGTTAGAAACAACATTTTTGTGTGAGCCATCCATTTAATTTGTACCATCAATGGCATGTTATTTGGAAGCATGTTAAGAACATACAACATAGTTGAAAAAGATTTTTTTTTTTTTAAGTGACTAAAGCGCACTATAATGGTGGATGTAAGATTATGGTGCCCATACAGTAGTGCCCATACAGTAGAGAAACTGACTGGTGGCTGATCATGCTTGTATGGCGTCTTTGGAGTGCGTGCAAATGTGATGAATTAGAGCAGGGCGTTAGACATTTCACTGCTCTGCCATCGTAAGCAGGTTGTTTTCGAGTGCTTGTACAAGTGACTGGACTGACTGAAGCGTTTGCCGCATTTCAGACAGGCATACGGGCGCTCTCCCGTATGAACTCTGATGTGTTTTTTGCAGTCCGTCAGAGTGAGGAACGTCTTACAGCAGATCTTGCAGGCATACTTCCTGGCGCCTTCCACCACTAGCACGTTGTGCTCGGAAAGCGCCTTTTTACACTTTGACAGAACATCTGCAGAGGCTCTTGTCAACTGGGGTAGAGGGTTCAAGTTGGAGCTGCCACCATTTTGACCCACATTGACAGATCCCTCAAAATTTACTCCATTGAGAAGCATTGAGGAGGAAGAGGACGAGGAAGCAACATCAAGTTGCTGAGGGCCATCCGTAAGCGTTAAAGCCCCTCCTGGCGGTACTTTGGGAGCGATGCGCCGGTACGAGTGGCACCCGCCACCCCTGGATGAACGAGGGAAGGTCTGTAATCCCAAAATGTTGCGCTGGAACTCGAGCGCAAGCTGGTCCACCGATCCACCACGGGGCGCAGTTAATGAAGTGGATGATGCTATTCCATCATGCATTGGCCGCAAAAAGAGGGACTCTGGCTGCAAGTCAGAGCAGACTTGAGCCTCGCCTGGAAGAAGATGCAGAGAGGATGATGCAGTGTTGAGGGAATCAGTAGGGAGGAAGTAGCGAGCAGAATCGTGGTCTGCTTGAAACTCTCCAGTTGTAGTGTTGGGAACATTGTCAACACTATTGGTAAGGTTAGATGATGCCCCTCTGCCAGTAAAGGTCTTTGTGCTGAGGAAACTGGAGATATGCAATCCGGAGGACGACTCCAGAGCTTCACTACAGGTGAGCTCCTCTCTTCTTCCTCGGTCTTCTCCTACTCCTTTGTTTCCTTTAATCAGTATCTCTGAGCTGGGATGGGGATCAGAGAAGCTCCGCTCACTGCCCTCCGGACTCAGCTCCAGCTTTTCTCCAACTGGTTCCACCTGAAGAAACATCACATTCTTACTAACTACTTATTGATACTAAGTATTTACAAAGTAGTAGTTACAAAATATTTATAAAGTCCATCTTGGTAACAACCCCTGGCAACTATTTCTTTTTTGTAGGCAATATGCATAGAAGCTCATATCTACTAAAATGGCTATAAACAGTCAATCACAATAATTGTTTCAACAATATATTTTGAAGCAGCAATTAAATGGAACAAGTGATTCAATTTGCTCATTTTGTTCACGAAAAATCGAACAACAAATGTTTTGTAAATTTTTTTTTTTTTTGTAAATTATTATTAACCGTTTTCTATTTTAAAAGCAATTAATTTTTGCGATGGCACTGGCAAAGCTGAATTTAATTTTCAGATCCAGTCTTCAATGTGAAATGTTCCTTCATAAATCATTCTAATATACTGATTTGCTTAAGAAACATTTCTTATAATCAATGCTGAAAACAATAGTGCTGTTTTTTTTGTCAGAACTATCTTTACTTTGACTTTTGATTAATTTAATGTGTGCGTAAAGAAAAAAAAAATACTGACCTTAAATTTTGATTGAAAGTGTATATATGTTTTTCATGAACAATTCTTTTTGAAAATGCTTATAAATCTACAATGAATATTCCTTTTCTAAAATGAAAACAAGGCATGGGGGATATTCAGGAATTCACAAATCATCTGTGCCTAACATCCAGTAACAAAATGTATTACATTCCCACTAACATAATATCAAAAGCATTTACCTGGTCACTCCCTTCAGCCTGAGAGGTAACGTCGCTAGTCTCATCAACAGCCTCGGGAGAACTCAGTGGCTCACTCTTCACCACGACTTGCATGTGCTGCTGTTCCTCTTCTTCCTCACCTCCATTCTTTATCCCCTCGCTATGGTGATGGCTCGGATCAGGGTACTCCTCCTTACGCGGCAGCAGCAAAGTTTTTTCTGGTCCTGCTCCCCTGCCTCCATCTGACTGGCTGGGAAGTTGCATGTCTTCATGGTTCAGTCCCCTTCTGTACTCATCTTGCTCTAGTAAACCTCCACCATCCCCAGGAATGATCCCAGCGACGACCTCATCCACCATCTTGCTGTGGGAATCTGGAGACAGAAGCTCCTCTCCACCCTCTCGGCCCTCCGACACCCCCACCTGTGAGGAGATGCGCGGCCTCCCCCGCTCAGGAGTGGTCAGGGACATGGGCTGTTTGCGCTTCAGGAAACGGCGTGTCGGGTGAGAACCATGCTGATCCGCCAACCCTGATCCCGTTCTCCTCCCGGTCCCCGTTCCCCCATCTTCAGCCCCACTCAGGGCAGAACTGACCAAGCTCAAACCGAGCTGTTGCAGCAGAAATGAGCGCTGGAGCTGAGAGTTTGCAGCCGCTGCTGCTGCTTGTTGCTGCTCAGCGTGATGCTGCCCACCACGGTCTGCCGGAGGAGACATGGGCAGTGTGCGAGTCGTAAGGTAGTGTTTACAGGCTTTCACCACAGCGTTTAGATGCAGATGAGAAGCAGCCAACAAGACATCCATAACGTTACTCTCTCCTAGCATCAGCGTGGATGTGTACATCATGTCCATGAGAGCAGCAAATGCTTCAGCGGTCACCACCTCGGAGTCTAGGTGGATCATCCTCGTGCTGGCGTCTCCCTCGGCAGCAGTAAACAGGGCTCTGAAATGCGTACTGCAGGCGGAAAGCACGGCGCGGTGGGCCTTGAAATGACGGCTGCCTACCATGATCACACAGTCGCACAGCTGTCCATGCAGTCGTTGGTAGTTCAACTGCTGGAAGATCTGCTCAAAGTGCCCTGGGAAATCCATGACCTGAGAACAAATAAGGAATAAATATATAAGGAAGAGGAACGTTAAGATGAGGAACTATTTAATGCTTAAACAATACAGAATAGGGATGTGACGGAGAGGACATTTTCCCACAGGTTAATTGACGTGTGACAACACTGGTAACACTGGGAGGGAGGGGGAAGTTGGAGATTTTCCCTCCTTTCCACCTCACTTTTAAATCATTTATAAATGCCTGTGTCCCCGTAGGTATTTTACTGCCGCCATTGTCTTGTCAGGAAGATCGCAACAATCTCGTCATGTGATTAAGTGAAATCTGACAACAACTGTTGATCTGAATTGAGCAGATGCATTCAGTTTTTAATGGCAGTGTCTGTTCTCTAATTGAGCTAAATGATTTTTATTACTATAGCAACACCGATTATCGCAGCAAACCTAATACAGACTACACTATAAATACATTTTACAGTAATACAACAGTACACTTTTAAGTTGTAAATAAAACAGGACAATGCAGTCCTTCACAAGAAAGTGCTCTGGATTCCAATAGAAATGCATGGTTAGACATTATTTTTAATGACGTTCCAGCTGATAAGGGTAAAACATTGTCCGTCAGTTTGCTTCATTTCACGGAGGATTGTTTTGTAAACAAAACTGGATTTGCAGACCGATTAAGATTAAAGAACGGTGCTGTGCCTTCTATTTTGGATCTGACAGGAATTGTGCAACACACACACTTTTAGGCCACAGGAAGCATCGATGGCTGCATGTTTCTCACATCGAGCACCCATGCCAGAAAACGTCCCAGTTAGACGAAAGCTAAATATCCCTGAGCCTATTAGGCAGAGCGCTCTGCAGCAGCAGAGGCCTCAAGCTTCTTCTACTCACGGAGAACCCATGCCTGCCAGGTCTACACAGGGAGCACCAGTGCCCACCAAGTCCCAACAGGGTGCACCTGTGCATGCCAGCTCTAAGAAGAGGAGCCTCACCTCAGCCTTGTTCGTCACTAATGCATTGGAGAAGGACCGGAACTCAAATGCAACATTAAAAACCACAGAGCAGCTGAGAAAGTGGAGGCAGAAAAAGACAAGGGAAGCACCAGAGGCTGTTGAGTCCCCACAGAAAGCACCTGTGCCCTGGGTCTACAGATACCATCTTTGCCTGCCCCAAAACCTCTGAGAGGGGAGCTGCCTGACAACATAAAGAGGCCAAGGCTAAAAATCCCCGAGCCTCTGAGACGGGAGCTGCTGCAGAGGAGGCCTCAAGCTGCTTCTCCTCAAGGAGCCTTCATTCCCGACAAGACCTTAAAGAGGGAAAAACTAGAGGTCCCTGAGCCATTGAGACGAGAGCCACTGCAGCTGAAGCCTCAAGCTTCTCTTCAGGGAACACTGCCTGACAACCTATCAAAGAGGCCAAGGCTAAAAATCCCAAAGCCTTTGAGACAGGCCTCAAGCGTCTTCTCAAGTGAATCCACAGGAAGCGGTAGTGCCCTCTGGGGCTCCGAACTAAGGGAGAAGATACGGCCCCAAGGATCCCAAAATGTGTGCTTGTGCATTCAGGGACCTCACAGTGATCACTTGTGCCTTCAGACTCCCCCAAACTGGGAAGAAGCCTCAGGATCCCTAAACAGCAGAGGCAGAAGCAGAGGGAGCAGAATATCCCAAAGGGAGCATCTATAAGTCCCTTCCATCTCTTGATTTTTACTTATTTTTTGATTTATTGAAAAAAACACAAACATTGACTTCAAATATGCTTCTATGTTTTCAAGGTCCTCTATCCAAATCCAAATCCTTTTATATATTATTTAAAAACTTTAGAAAGATATGTTTAGATTTAGTCAAACAAGTACTCATTAAACCTGCCCAACATGATTATATTTGTTTCTTCAACAGGGCAATGTAGTTATGTGTCAGCCACCTCTCCAAAATAACATCCGTGTGAATATTAACAAGAAGGTGCAGCTGAAACCTAAACCCAAGGAGCCCGGATCGGATAAAGACTTCACAGTTGGACCAGAGAAGCATTCCTCTCAGGTCCCAGATGAACTGGAAAAGAGGATTGGTAAGTTACCTCCTTTTTTCAGATTTAAAAATGTAAACTCTTTAATAATTGAATACATGACTAGTATTATATTCTTTTCAGTTTATAGAACCCTCATATTGAAATTGTAGAAAGAAACATGGATTAAGTTTTTTCTCTAAGAATCACTCATTAAATCTGGTCAGTTTGACATGACATTCCTTCAACAGGACAATGCAAGTGTGGACCAGTCACCTCCACAAAAAAAAGCCCCGCTTGGAAATCAAAGTCAAGGGCCAGGAGTTGGAACCAGGCAGCTTTAAGTGCTATTTATGCAACATATCAACTTTTGTAATGTTTTAAAAGTTTAATATGTTATATTGTTTTGGCACATTTTGATTTGATGCATAATAAAAAATTTTTGTTTATATAAATTGTTTATATAAAGTTTTTGTTTATATATCCAGGACACCGACCACACATGAATTAACACTAATGTTATAAAATAAATGTGCATTTTAAGCCAAAATAGACCATTTTCTTCTGTCTCTGAGCTGATGAAATGTTAAAAGAAGCTGCACACTAAGCCAAAGGACAACATATGATATTTTCTACATTTTATTAGCCTTTGTGGACTACCAGTTTAAATGTAGGTGTTCCAACTCGATTAAATAATAGGTTACGTTTAAATTATATTTGCTCAGAAAGGTGGTTGAGGTAAGTTTGCCAACCATTATGTTTAATACGGAATCGCACTGTTAAAAAAAAAAATTCCACAATTTAAAGGTGTGGTTCAGGATTTTGGACATTGGACCTCATATCCAAGTTAGCTTGGGTGTTATTTAACAGTGGAGACAGTTTTCAAAATTTTTTATTAATTTTAATTTAGTTTAACTAACCACACTCCTCATTCTCCTAAAAACGAGAAGAGAAAAAACACAACCATAACAGTCTGGATAAGTGTCCTACAGTAAATGATAACCAGTTTTAAAAGGAATTTGTGGATGGTGTATAACAGACATGTTTGATTATGTAAAAGTGTCTGATGCA